>NW_027414570.1:0-107498 GCF_964106895.1 Numenius arquata
GGCCTGTGGTGTTCCCTAGGGGCTGTAGAGTCTCGTACAGTTCCGTAGGGTCCTGTAGGTTTCCATAAGCGCCCGCAGAGGTCTGAAGGGGGCCCGTACTGTTCCGTAAGGATCCATAGGGTTCCGTAGAGCTTCGTAGGTTCCCTAGAGGCCTCTGGAGTACCGCAGGAGCCAGTAGTGTTCCGTAGGGTCCTCTAGGGTTGAGTAAGTGCCCGCAGGAGTCTGTAGGAATCCGTGGGATTCTGTAAGGTTCTGGAGGGTTCTGCAGGGTTCCGTAGGGGCCCGTAGAGTTCCGTAGTGGCTGGTAAAGTTCCCTAGGGCCCTGTACCGTTCCGTAACTGCCTGCAAGGGTCTTTAGGCTTCCGTAGGGGCTGGTAGGGTTCCATAAAGTTCCGTGGGTTCCTGCAGAGGTCTGCAAGTGCCCGCAAGGGCCTGTAGGGGCCCACAGTGTTTCTGCCAGGTTCCGTAGAGTTCCGTAGGGGCCATATTTTTCTGTAGTGGCTGGTAGTATTCTGTAGGGGTCTGTAGGGTTCCGTAGGCGCCTGCAGTGTTCTGTAGGAGCCCATAGGGTTTTAGTGAGGTTCCGTTGTGTTGCTAAGGGTCTTGTAGAGTGCTGTCGGGTCCTGGAGTATTCTGTAGGGTTCCAGAGGGCCTCGTAGGGTTCCATCGAAATCTATAGGGTTCCCTAGGGGCCCATAGAGTCCCGTAGATTTCCGTAGGGACCTGTAGGGTTGTGTAAGTGCCCGCAGAAGTCGGTAGGAGTCTGTGGGATTCTGTAAGGTTCCGGAGGGTTCTGCAGGGTTCCGTAGGGACCCGTAGAGTTCCGTAGTGGCTGGTAAAGTTCCGTAGGGCCCTGTGGGGTTCTGTATGGACCTGTAGGGTTCCTTAGGGGCCTGCAGGGTTCCGTAAGTGCCCGCAGGTGTCTGTAGGGTTCCGTAGGGGTCTGTAGGGTTCCGTAGGCACCTGTAGTGTTCTGTAGGAGCCCATAGGGTTTTAGTGAGGTTCCGTTGTGTTGCTAAGGGTCTTGTAGAGTGCTGTCGGGTCCTGGAGTATTCTGTAGGGTTCCAGAGGGGCTGGTAGGGTTCCGTCGAAATCTGAAGGGTTCCCTAGGGGCCCGTAGAGTCCCGTAGATTTCCGTAGGGGCCTGTAGGGTTGTGTAAGTGCCCGCAGGGGTTGGTAGGAGCTTGTAGGGTGCCATATGTTTCCGGAGGGTTGTGTAGGGTTCCGTAGGGGCCTGTGGTGTTCCCTAGGGGCCTGTAGAGTCTCGTACAGTTCCGTAGGGTCCTGTAGGTTTCCATAAGCGCCCGCAGAGGTCTGAAGGGGCCCGTACTGTTCCGTAAGGATCCATAGGATTCCGTAGAGCTTCGTAGGTTCCCTAGAGGCCTCTGGAGTACCGCAGGAGCCAGTAGTGTTCCGTAGGGTCCTCTAGGGTTGAGTAAGTGCCCGCAGGAGTCTGTAGGAATCCGTGGGATTCTGTAAGGTTCTGGAGGGTTCTGCAGGGTTCCGTAGGGGCCCGTAGAGTTCCGTAGTGGCTGGTAAAGTTCCCTAGGGCCCTGTACCGTTCCGTAACTGCCTGCAAGGGTCTTTAGGCTTCCGTAGGGGCTGGTAGGGTTCCATAAAGTTCCGTGGGTTCCTGCAGAGTTCTGCAAGTGCCCGCAAGGGCCTGTAGGGGCCCACAGTGTTTCTGCCAGGTTCCGTAGAGTTCCGTAGGGGCCATATTTTTCTGTAGTGGCTGGTAGTATTCTGTAGGGGTCTGTAGGGTTCCGTAGGCGCCTGCAGTGTTCTGTAGGAGCCCATAGGGTTTTAGTGAGGTTCCGTTGTGTTGCTAAGGGTCTTGTAGAGTGCTGTCGGGTCCTGGAGTATTCTGTAGGGTTCCAGAGGGCCTCGTAGGGTTCCATCGAAATCTATAGGGTTCCCTAGGGGCCCATAGAGTCCCGTAGATTTCCGTAGGGACCTGTAGGGTTGTGTAAGTGCCCGCAGAAGTCTGTAGGAGTCTGTGGGATTCTGTAAGGTTCCGGAGGGTTCTGCAGGGTTCCGTAGGGACCCGTAGAGTTCCGTAGTGGCTGGTAAAGTTCCGTAGGGCCCTGTGGGGTTCTGTATGGACCTGTAGGGTTCCGTAGGGGCCTGCAGGGTTCCGTAAGTGCCCGCAGGTGTCTGTAGGGTTCCGTAGGGGTCTGTAGGGTTCCGTAGGCACCTGTAGTGTTCTGTAGGAGCCCATAGGGTTTTAGTGAGGTTCCGTTGTGTTGCTAAGGGTCTTGTAGAGTGCTGTCGGGTCCTGGAGTATTCTGTAGGGTTCCAGAGGGGCTGGTAGGGTTCCGTCGAAATCTGAAGGGTTCCCTAGGGGCCCGTAGAGTCCCGTAGATTTCCGTAGGGGCCTGTAGGGTTGTGTAAGTGCCCGCAGGGGTTGGTAGGAGCTTGTAGGGTGCCATATGTTTCCGGAGGGTTGTGTAGGGTTCCGTAGGGGCCTGTGGTGTTCCCTAGGGGCCTGTAGAGTCTCGTACAGTTCCGTAGGGTCCTGTAGGTTTCCATAAGCGCCCGCAGAGGTCTGAAGGGGCCCGTACTGTTCCATAAGGATCCATAGGGTTCCGTAGAGCTTCGTAGGTTCCCTAGAGGCCTCTGGAGTACCGCAGGAGCCAGTAGTGTTCCGTAGGGTCCTCTAGGGTTGAGTAAGTGCCCGCAGGAGTCTGTAGGAATCCGTGGGATTCTGTAAGGTTCTGGAGGGTTCTGCAGGGTTCCGTAGGGGCCCGTAGAGTTCCGTAGTGGCTGGTAAAGTTCCCTAGGGCCCTGTACCGTTCCGTAACTGCCTGCAAGGGTCTTTAGGCTTCCGTAGGGGCTGGTAGGGTTCCATAAAGTTCCGTGGGTTCCTGCAGAGTTCTGCAAGTGCCCGCAAGGGCCTGTAGGGGCCCACAGTGTTTCTGCCAGGTTCCGTAGAGTTCCGTAGGGGCCATATTTTTCTGTAGTGGCTGGTAGTATTCTGTAGGGGTCTGTAGGGTTCCGTAGGCGCCTGCAGTGTTCTGTAGGAGCCCATAGGGTTTTAGTGAGGTTCCGTTGTGTTGCTAAGGGTCTTGTAGAGTGCTGTCGGGTCCTGGAGTATTCTGTAGGGTTCCAGAGGGCCTCGTAGGGTTCCATCGAAATCTATAGGGTTCCCTAGGGGCCCATAGAGTCCCGTAGATTTCCGTAGGGACCTGTAGGGTTGTGTAAGTGCCCGCAGAAGTCTGTAGGAGTCTGTGGGATTCTGTAAGGTTCCGGAGGGTTCTGCAGGGTTCCGTAGGGACCCGTAGAGTTCCGTAGTGGCTGGTAAAGTTCCGTAGGGCCCTGTGGGGTTCTGTATGGACCTGTAGGGTTCCGTAGGGGCCTGCAGGGTTCCGTAAGTGCCCGCAGGTGTCTGTAGGGTTCCGTAGGGGTCTGTAGGGTTCCGTAGGCACCTGTAGTGTTCTGTAGGAGCCCATAGGGTTTTAGTGAGGTTCCGTTGTGTTGCTAAGGGTCTTGTAGAGTGCTGTCGGCTCCTGGAGTATTCTGTAGGGTTCCAGAGGGGCTGGTAGGGTTCCGTCGAAATCTGAAGGGTTCCCTAGGGGCCCGTAGAGTCCCGTAGATTTCCGTAGGGACCTGTAGGGTTGTGTAAGTGCCCGCAGGGGTTGGTAGGAGCTTGTAGGGTGCCATATGTTTCCGGAGGGTTGTGTAGGGTTCCGTAGGGGCCTGTGGTGTTCCCTAGGGGCCTGTAGAGTCTCGTACAGTTCCGTAGGGTCCTGTAGGTTTCCATAAGCGCCCGCAGAGGTCTGAAGGGGCCCGTACTCTTCCGTAAGGATCCATAGGATTCCGTAGAGCTTCGTAGGTTCCCTAGAGGCCTCTGGAGTACCGCAGGAGCCAGGAGTGTTCCGTAGGGTCCTCTAGGGTTGAGTAAGTGCCCGCAGGAGTCTGTAGGAATCCGTGGGATTCTGTAAGGTTCTGGAGGGTTCTGCAGGGTTCCGTAGGGGCCCGTAGAGTTCCGTAGTGGCTGGTAAAGTTCCCTGGGGCCCTGTACCGTTCCGTAACTGCCTGCAAGGGTCTTTAGGCTTCCGTAGGGGCTGGTAGGGTTCCATAAAGTTCCGTGGGTTCCTGCAGAGTTCTGCAAGTGCCCGCAAGGGCCTGTAGGGGCCCACAGTGTTTCTGCCAGGTTCCGTAGAGTTCCGTAGGGGCCATATTTTTCTGTAGTGGCTGGTAGTATTCTGTAGGGGTCTGTAGGGTTCCGTAGGCGCCTGCAGTGTTCTGTAGGAGCCCATAGGGTTTTAGTGAGGTTCCGTTGTGTTGCTAAGGGTCTTGTAGAGTGCTGTCGGGTCCTGGAGTATTCTGTAGGGTTCCAGAGGGCCTCGTAGGGTTCCATCGAAATCTATAGGGTTCCCTAGGGGCCCATAGAGTCCCGTAGATTTCCGTAGGGACCTGTAGGGTTGTGTAAGTGCCCGCAGAAGTCTGTAGGAGTCTGTGGGATTCTGTAAGGTTCCGGAGGGTTCTGCAGGGTTCCGTAGGGACCCGTAGAGTTCCGTAGTGGCTGGTAAAGTTCCGTAGGGCCCTGTGGGGTTCTGTATGGACCTGTAGGGTTCCGTAGGGGCCTGCAGGGTTCCGTAAGTGCCCGCAGGTGTCTGTAGGGTTCCGTAGGGGTCTGTAGGGTTCCGTAGGCACCTGCAGTGTTCTGTAGGAGCCCATAGGGTTTTAGTGAGGTTCCGTTGTGTTGCTAAGGGTCTTGTAGAGTGCTGTCGGGTCCTGGAGTATTCTGTAGGGTTCCAGAGGGGCTGGTAGGGTTCCGTCGAAATCTGAAGGGTTCCCTAGGGGCCCGTAGAGTCCCGTAGATTTCCGTAGGGGCCTGTAGGGTTGTGTAAGTGCCCGCAGGGGTTGGTAGGAGCTTGTAGGGTGCCATATGTTTCCGGAGGGTTGTGTAGGGTTCCGTAGGGGCCTGTGGTGTTCCCTAGGGGCCTGTAGAGTCTCGTACAGTTCCGTAGGGTCCTGTAGGTTTCCATAAGCGCCCGCAGAGGTCTGAAGGGGCCCGTACTGTTCCGTAAGGATCCATAGGGTTCCGTAGAGCTTCGTAGGTTCCCTAGAGGCCTCTGGAGTACCGCAGGAGCCAGTAGTGTTCCGTAGGGTCCTCTAGGGTTGAGTAAGTGCCCGCAGGAGTCTGTAGGAATCCGTGGGATTCTCTAAGGTTCTGGAGGGTTCTGCAGGGTTCCGTAGGGGCCCGTAGAGTTCCATAGTGGCTGGTAAAGTTCCCTAGGGCCCTGTACCGTTCCGTAACTGCCTGCAAGGGTCTTTAGGCTTCCGTAGGGGCTGGTAGGGTTCCATAAAGTTCCGTGGGTTCCTGCAGAGTTCTGCAAGTGCCCGCAAGGGCCTGTAGGGGCCCACAGTGTTTCTGCCAGGTTCCGTAGAGTTCCGTCGGGGCCATATTTTTCTGTAGTGGCTGGTAGTATTCTGTAGGGGTCTGTAGGGTTCCGTAGGCGCCTGCAGTGTTCTGTAGGAGCCCATAGGGTTTTAGTGAGGTTCCGTTGTGTTGCTAAGGGTCTTGTAGAGTGCTGTCGGGTCCTGGAGTATTTTGTAGGGTTCCAGAGGGGCTGGTAGGGTTCCATCGAAATCTGAAGGGGTTCCCTAGGGGCCCGTAGAGTCCCGTAGATTTCCGTAGGGGCCTGTAGGGTTGTGTAAGTGCCCGCAGGGGTTGGTAGGAGCTTGTAGGGTGCCATATGTTTCCGGAGGGTTGTGTAGGGTTCCGTAGGGGCCTGTGGTGTTCCCTAGGGGCCTGTAGAGTCTCGTACAGTTCCGTAGGGTCCCTGTAGGTTTCCATAAGCGCCCGCAGAGGTCTGAAGGGGCCCGTACTGTTCCGTAAGGATCCATAGGGTTCCGTAGAGCTTCGTAGGTTCCCTAGAGGCCTCTGGAGTACCGCAGGAGCCAGTAGTGTTCCGTAGGGTCCTCTAGGGTTGAGTAAGTGCCCGCAGGAGTCTGTAGGAATCCGTGGGATTCTGTAAGGTTCTGGAGGGTTCTGCAGGGTTCCGTAGGGGCCCGTAGAGTTCCATAGTGGCTGGTAAAGTTCCCTAGGGCCCTGTACCGTTCCGTAACTGCCTGCAAGGGTCTTTAGGCTTCGTAGGGGCTGGTAGGGTTCCATAAAGTTCCGTGGGTTCCTGCAGAGTTCTGCAAGTGCCCGCAAGGGCCTGTAGGGGCCCACAGTGTTTCTGCCAGGTTCCGTAGAGTTCCGTAGGGGCCATATTTTTCTGTAGTGGCTGGTAGTATTCTGTAGGGGTCTGTAGGGTTCCGTAGGCGCCTGCAGTGTTCTGTAGGAGCCCATAGGGTTTTAGTGAGGTTCCGTTGTGTTGCTAAGGGTCTTGTAGAGTGCTGTCGGGTCCTGGAGTATTCTGTAGGGTTCCAGAGGGCCTCGTAGGGTTCCATCGAAATCTATAGGGTTCCCTAGGGGCCCATAGAGTCCCGTAGATTTCCGTAGGGACCTGTAGGGTTGTGTAAGTGCCCGCAGAAGTCTGTAGGAGTCTGTGGGATTCTGTAAGGTTCCGGAGGGTTCTGCAGGGTTCCGTAGGGACCCGTAGAGTTCCGTAGTGGCTGGTAAAGTTCCGTAGGGCCCTGTGGGGTTCTGTATGGACCTGTAGGGTTCCGTAGGGGCCTGCAGGGTTCCGTAAGTGCCCGCAGGTGTCTGTAGGGTTCCGTAGGGGTCTGTAGGGTTCCGTAGGCACCTGTAGTGTTCTGTAGGAGCCCATAGGGTTTTAGTGAGGTTCCGTTGTGTTGCTAAGGGTCTTGTAGAGTGCTGTCGGCTCCTGGAGTATTCTGTAGGGTTCCAGAGGGGCTGGTAGGGTTCCGTCGAAATCTGAAGGGTTCCCTAGGGGCCCGTAGAGTCCCGTAGATTTCCGTAGGGACCTGTAGGGTTGTGTAAGTGCCCGCAGGGGTTGGTAGGAGCTTGTAGGGTGCCATATGTTTCCGGAGGGTTGTGTAGGGTTCCGTAGGGGCCTGTGGTGTTCCCTAGGGGCCTGTAGAGTCTCGTACAGTTCCGTAGGGTCCTGTAGGTTTCCATAAGCGCCCGCAGAGGTCTGAAGGGGCCCGTACTCTTCCGTAAGGATCCATAGGATTCCGTAGAGCTTCGTAGGTTCCCTAGAGGCCTCTGGAGTACCGCAGGAGCCAGGAGTGTTCCGTAGGGTCCTCTAGGGTTGAGTAAGTGCCCGCAGGAGTCTGTAGGAATCCGTGGGATTCTGTAAGGTTCTGGAGGGTTCTGCAGGGTTCCGTAGGGGCCCGTAGAGTTCCGTAGTGGCTGGTAAAGTTCCCTGGGGCCCTGTACCGTTCCGTAACTGCCTGCAAGGGTCTTTAGGCTTCCGTAGGGGCTGGTAGGGTTCCATAAAGTTCCGTGGGTTCCTGCAGAGTTCTGCAAGTGCCCGCAAGGGCCTGTAGGGGCCCACAGTGTTTCTGCCAGGTTCCGTAGAGTTCCGTAGGGGCCATATTTTTCTGTAGTGGCTGGTAGTATTCTGTAGGGGTCTGTAGGGTTCCGTAGGCGCCTGCAGTGTTGTGTAGGAGCCCATAGGGTTTTAGTGAGGTTCCGTTGTGTTGCTAAGGGTCTTGTAGAGTGCTGTCGGGTCCTGGAGTATTCTGTAGGGTTCCAGAGGGCCTCGTAGGGTTCCATCGAAATCTATAGGGTTCCCTAGGGGCCCATAGAGTCCCGTAGATTTCCGTAGGGACCTGTAGGGTTGTGTAAGTGCCCGCAGAAGTCTGTAGGAGTCTGTGGGATTCTGTAAGGTTCCGGAGGGTTCTGCAGGGTTCCGTAGGGACCCGTAGAGTTCCGTAGTGGCTGGTAAAGTTCCGTAGGGCCCTGTGGGGTTCTGTATGGACCTGTAGGGTTCCGTAGGGGCCTGCAGGGTTCCGTAAGTGCCCGCAGGTGTCTGTAGGGTTCCGTAGGGGTCTGTAGGGTTCCGTAGGCACCTGCAGTGTTCTGTAGGAGCCCATAGGGTTTTAGTGAGGTTCCGTTGTGTTGCTAAGGGTCTTGTAGAGTGCTGTCGGGTCCTGGAGTATTCTGTAGGGTTCCAGAGGGGCTGGTAGGGTTCCGTCGAAATCTGAAGGGTTCCCTAGGGGCCCGTAGAGTCCCGTAGATTTCCGTAGGGGCCTGTAGGGTTGTGTAAGTGCCCGCAGGGGTTGGTAGGAGCTTGTAGGGTGCCATATGTTTCCGGAGGGTTGTGTAGGGTTCCGTAGGGGCCTGTGGTGTTCCCTAGGGGCCTGTAGAGTCTCGTACAGTTCCGTAGGGTCCTGTAGGTTTCCATAAGCGCCCGCAGAGGTCTGAAGGGGCCCGTACTGTTCCGTAAGGATCCATAGGGTTCCGTAGAGCTTCGTAGGTTCCCTAGAGGCCTCTGGAGTACCGCAGGAGCCAGTAGTGTTCCGTAGGGTCCTCTAGGGTTGAGTAAGTGCCCGCAGGAGTCTGTAGGAATCCGTGGGATTCTCTAAGGTTCTGGAGGGTTCTGCAGGGTTCCGTAGGGGCCCGTAGAGTTCCATAGTGGCTGGTAAAGTTCCCTAGGGCCCTGTACCGTTCCGTAACTGCCTGCAAGGGTCTTTAGGCTTCCGTAGGGGCTGGTAGGGTTCCATAAAGTTCCGTGGGTTCCTGCAGAGTTCTGCAAGTGCCCGCAAGGGCCTGTAGGGGCCCACAGTGTTTCTGCCAGGTTCCGTAGAGTTCCGTCGGGGCCATATTTTTCTGTAGTGGCTGGTAGTATTCTGTAGGGGTCTGTAGGGTTCCGTAGGCGCCTGCAGTGTTCTGTAGGAGCCCATAGGGTTTTAGTGAGGTTCCGTTGTGTTGCTAAGGGTCTTGTAGAGTGCTGTCGGGTCCTGGAGTATTTTGTAGGGTTCCAGAGGGGCTGGTAGGGTTCCATCGAAATCTGAAGGGTTCCCTAGGGGCCCGTAGAGTCCCGTAGATTTCCGTAGGGGCCTGTAGGGTTGTGTAAGTGCCCGCAGGGGTTGGTAGGAGCTTGTAGGGTGCCATATGTTTCCGGAGGGTTGTGTAGGGTTCCGTAGGGGCCTGTGGTGTTCCCTAGGGGCCTGTAGAGTCTCGTACAGTTCCGTAGGGTCCTGTAGGTTTCCATAAGCGCCCGCAGAGGTCTGAAGGGGCCCGTACTGTTCCGTAAGGATCCATAGGGTTCCGTAGAGCTTCGTAGGTTCCCT
Source organism: Numenius arquata (assembly GCF_964106895.1). Taxonomy (NCBI): domain Eukaryota; kingdom Metazoa; phylum Chordata; class Aves; order Charadriiformes; family Scolopacidae; genus Numenius; species Numenius arquata. Next base: position 9,154 of record NW_027414570.1, read on the forward strand.
AGAGGCCTCTGGAGTACCGCAGGAGCCAGTAGTGTTCCGTAGGGTCCTCTAGGGTTGAGTAAGTGCCCGCAGGAGTCTGTAGGAATCCGTGGGATTCTGTAAGGTTCTGGAGGGTTCTGCAGGGTTCCGTAGGGGCCCGTAGAGTTCCATAGTGGCTGGTAAAGTTCCCTAGGGCCCTGTACCGTTCCGTAACTGCCTGCAAGGGTCTTTAGGCTTCCGTAGGGGCTGGTAGGGTTCCATAAAGTTCCGTGGGTTCCTGCAGAGTTCTGCAAGTGCCCGCAAGGGCCTGTAGGGGCCCACAGTGTTTCTGCCAGGTTCCGTAGAGTTCCGTAGGGGCCATATTTTTCTGTAGTGGCTGGTAGTATTCTGTAGGGGTCTGTAGGGTTCCGTAGGCGCCTGCAGTGTTCTGTAGGAGCCCATAGGGTTTTAGTGAGGTTCCGTTGTGTTGCTAAGGGTCTTGTAGAGTGCTGTCGGGTCCTGGAGTATTCTGTAGGGTTCCAGAGGGCCTCGTAGGGTTCCATCGAAATCTATAGGGTTCCCTAGGGGCCCATAGAGTCCCGTAGATTTCCGTAGGGACCTGTAGGGTTGTGTAAGTGCCCGCAGAAGTCTGTAGGAGTCTGTGGGATTCTGTAAGGTTCCGGAGGGTTCTGCAGGGTTCCGTAGGGACCCGTAGAGTTCCGTAGTGGCTGGTAAAGTTCCGTAGGGCCCTGTGGGGTTCTGTATGGACCTGTAGGGTTCCGTAGGGGCCTGCAGGGTTCCGTAAGTGCCCGCAGGTGTCTGTAGGGTTCCGTAGGGGTCTGTAGGGTTCCGTAGGCACCTGCAGTGTTCTGTAGGAGCCCATAGGGTTTTAGTGAGGTTCCGTTGTGTTGCTAAGGGTCTTGTAGAGTGCTGTCGGGTCCCGGAGTATTCTGTAGGGTTCCAGAGGGGCTGGTAGGGTTCCGTCGAAATCTGAAGGGTTCCCTAGGGGCCCGTAGAGTCCCGTAGATTTCCGTAGGGGCCTGTAGGGTTGTGTAAGTGCCCGCAGGGGTTGGTAGGAGCTTGTAGGGTGCCATATGTTTCCGGAGGGTTGTGTAGGGTTCCGTAGGGGCCTGTGGTGTTCCCTAGGGGCCTGTAGAGTCTCGTACAGTTCCGTAGGGTCCTGTAGGTTTCCATAAGCGCCCGCAGAGGTCTGAAGGGGCCCGTACTGTTCCGTAAGGATCCATAGGATTCCGTAGAGCTTCGTAGGTTCCCTAGAGGCCTCTGGAGTACCGCAGGAGCCAGTAGTGTTCCGTAGGGTCCTCTAGGGTTGAGTAAGTGCCCGCAGGAGTCTGTAGGAATCCGTGGGATTCTGTAAGGTTCTGGAGGGTTCTGCAGGGTTCCGTAGGGGCCCGTAGAGTTCCGTAGTGGCTGGTAAAGTTCCCTAGGGCCCTGTACCGTTCCGTAACTGCCTGCAAGGGTCTTTAGGCTTCCGTAGGGGCTGGTAGGGTTCCATAAAGTTCCGTGGGTTCCTGCAGAGGTCTGCAAGTGCCCGCAAGGGCCTGTAGGGGCCCACAGTGTTTCTGCCAGGTTCCGTAGAGTTCCGTAGGGGCCATATTTTTCTGTAGTGGCTGGTAGTATTCTGTAGGGGTCTGTAGGGTTCCGTAGGCGCCTGCAGTGTTCTGTAGGAGCCCATAGGGTTTTAGTGAGGTTCCGTTGTGTTGCTAAGGGTCTTGTAGAGTGCTGTCGGGTCCTGGAGTATTCTGTAGGGTTCCAGAGGGCCTCGTAGGGTTCCATCGAAATCTATAGGGTTCCCTAGGGGCCCATAGAGTCCCGTAGATTTCCGTAGGGACCTGTAGGGTTGTGTAAGTGCCCGCAGAAGTCGGTAGGAGTCTGTGGGATTCTGTAAGGTTCCGGAGGGTTCTGCAGGGTTCCGTAGGGACCCGTAGAGTTCCGTAGTGGCTGGTAAAGTTCCGTAGGGCCCTGTGGGGTTCTGTATGGACCTGTAGGGTTCCGTAGGGGCCTGCAGGGTTCCGTAAGTGCCCGCAGGTGTCTGTAGGCTTCCGTAGGGGTCTGTAGGGTTCCGTAGGCACCTGTAGTGTTCTGTAGGAGCCCATAGGGTTTTAGTGAGGTTCCGTTGTGTTGCTAAGGGTCTTGTAGAGTGCTGTCGGGTCCTGGAGTATTCTGTAGGGTTCCAGAGGGGCTGGTAGGGTTCCGTCGAAATCTGAAGGGTTCCCTAGGGGCCCGTAGAGTCCCGTAGATTTCCGTAGGGGCCTGTAGGGTTGTGTAAGTGCCCGCAGGGGTTGGTAGGAGCTTGTAGGGTGCCATATGTTTCCGGAGGGTTGTGTAGGGTTCCGTAGGGGCCTGTGGTGTTCCCTAGGGGCCTGTAGAGTCTCGTACAGTTCCGTAGGGTCCTGTAGGTTTCCATAAGCGCCCGCAGAGGTCTGAAGGGGCCCGTACTGTTCCATAAGGATCCATAGGGTTCCGTAGAGCTTCGTAGGTTCCCTAGAGGCCTCTGGAGTACCGCAGGAGCCAGTAGTGTTCCGTAGGGTCCTCTAGGGTTGAGTAAGTGCCCGCAGGAGTCTGTAGGAATCCGTGGGATTCTGTAAGGTTCTGGAGGGTTCTGCAGGGTTCCGTAGGGGCCCGTAGAGTTCCGTAGTGGCTGGTAAAGTTCCCTAGGGCCCTGTACCGTTCCGTAACTGCCTGCAAGGGTCTTTAGGCTTCCGTAGGGGCTGGTAGGGTTCCATAAAGTTCCGTGGGTTCCTGCAGAGTTCTGCAAGTGCCCGCAAGGGCCTGTAGGGGCCCACAGTGTTTCTGCCAGGTTCCGTAGAGTTCCGTAGGGGCCATATTTTTCTGTAGTGGCTGGTAGTATTCTGTAGGGGTCTGTAGGGTTCCGTAGGTGCCTGCAGTGTTCTGTAGGAGCCCATAGGGTTTTAGTGAGGTTCCGTTGTGTTGCTAAGGGTCTTGTAGAGTGCTGTCGGGTCCTGGAGTATTCTGTAGGGTTCCAGAGGGCCTCGTAGGGTTCCATCGAAATCTATAGGGTTCCCTAGGGGCCCATAGAGTCCCGTAGATTTCCGTAGGGACCTGTAGGGTTGTGTAAGTGCCCGCAGAAGTCTGTAGGAGTCTGTGGGATTCTGTAAGGTTCCGGAGGGTTCTGCAGGGTTCCGTAGGGACCCGTAGAGTTCCGTAGTGGCTGGTAAAGTTCCGTAGGGCCCTGTGGGGTTCTGTATGGACCTGTAGGGTTCCGTAGGGGCCTGCAGGGTTCCGTAAGTGCCCGCAGGTGTCTGTAGGCTTCCGTAGGGGTCTGTAGGGTTCCGTAGGCACCTGTAGTGTTCTGTAGGAGCCCATAGGGTTTTAGTGAGGTTCCGTTGTGTTGCTAAGGGTCTTGTAGAGTGCTGTCGGCTCCTGGAGTATTCTGTAGGGTTCCAGAGGGGCTGGTAGGGTTCCGTCGAAATCTGAAGGGTTCCCTAGGGGCCCGTAGAGTCCCGTAGATTTCCGTAGGGGCCTGTAGGGTTGTGTAAGTGCCCGCAGGGGTTGGTAGGAGCTTGTAGGGTGCCATATGTTTCCGGAGGGTTGTGTAGGGATCCGTAGGGGCCTGTGGTGTTCCCTAGGGGCCTGTAGAGTCTCGTACAGTTCCATAGGGTCCTGTAGGTTTCCATAAGCGCCCGCAGAGGTCTGAAGGGGCCCGTACTGTTCCGTAAGGATCCATAGGGTTCCGTAGAGCTTCGTAGGTTCCCTAGAGGCCTCTGGAGTACCGCAGGAGCCAGGAGTGTTCCGTAGGGTCCTCTAGGGTTGAGTAAGTGCCCGCAGGAGTCTGTAGGAATCCGTGGGATTCTGTAAGGTTCTGGAGGGTTCTGCAGGGTTCCGTAGGGGCCCGTAGAGTTCCATAGTGGCTGGTAAAGTTCCCTAGGGCCCTGTACCGTTCCGTAACTGCCTGCAAGGGTCTTTAGGCTTCCGTAGGGGCTGGTAGGGTTCCATAAAGTTCCGTGGGTTCCTGCAGAGTTCTGCAAGTGCCCGCAAGGGCCTGTAGGGGCCCACAGTGTTTCTGCCAGGTTCCGTAGAGTTCCGTAGGGGCCATATTTTTCTGTAGTGGCTGGTAGTATTCTGTAGGGGTCTGTAGGGTTCCGTAGGCGCCTGCAGTGTTCTGTAGGAGCCCATAGGGTTTTAGTGAGGTTCCGTTGTGTTGCTAAGGGTCTTGTAGAGTGCTGTCGGGTCCTGGAGTATTCTGTAGGGTTCCAGAGGGCCTCGTAGGGTTCCATCGAAATCTATAGGGTTCCCTAGGGGCCCATAGAGTCCCGTAGATTTCCGTAGGGACCTGTAGGGTTGTGTAAGTGCCCGCAGAAGTCTGTAGGAGTCTGTGGGATTCTGTAAGGTTCCGGAGGGTTCTGCAGGGTTCCGTAGGGACCCGTAGAGTTCCGTAGTGGCTGGTAAAGTTCCGTAGGGCCCTGTGGGGTTCTGTATGGACCTGTAGGGTTCCGTAGGGGCCTGCAGGGTTCCGTAAGTGCCCGCAGGTGTCTGTAGGGTTCCGTAGGGGTCTGTAGGGTTCCGTAGGCACCTGTAGTGTTCTGTAGGAGCCCATAGGGTTTTAGTGAGGTTCCGTTGTGTTGCTAAGGGTCTTGTAGAGTGCTGTCGGGTCCTGGAGTATTCTGTAGGGTTCCAGAGGGGCTGGTAGGGTTCCGTCGAAATCTGAAGGGTTCCCTAGGGGCCCGTAGAGTCCCGTAGATTTCCGTAGGGGCCTGTAGGGTTGTGTAAGTGCCCGCAGGGGTTGGTAGGAGCTTGTAGGGTGCCATATGTTTCCGGAGGGTTGTGTAGGGTTCCGTAGGGGCCTGTGGTGTTCCCTAGGGGCCTGTAGAGTCTCGTACAGTTCCGTAGGGTCCTGTAGGTTTCCATAAGCGCCCGCAGAGGTCTGAAGGGGCCCGTACTGTTCCGTAAGGATCCATAGGGTTCCGTAGAGCTTCGTAGGTTCCCTAGAGGCCTCTGGAGTACCGCAGGAGCCAGTAGTGTTCCGTAGGGTCCTCTAGGGTTGAGTAAGTGCCCGCAGGAGTCTGTAGGAATCCGTGGGATTCTGTAAGGTTCTGGAGGGTTCTGCAGGGTTCCGTAGGGGCCCGTAGAGTTCCGTAGTGGCTGGTAAAGTTCCCTAGGGCCCTGTACCGTTCCGTAACTGCCTGCAAGGGTCTTTAGGCTTCCGTAGGGGCTGGTAGGGTTCCATAAAGTTCCGTGGGTTCCTGCAGAGTTCTGCAAGTGCCCGCAAGGGCCTGTAGGGGCCCACAGTGTTTCTGCCAGGTTCCGTAGGGGCCATATTTTTCTGTAGTGGCTGGTAGTATTCTGTAGGGGTCTGTAGGGTTCCGTAGGCGCCTGCAGTGTTCTGTAGGAGCCCATAGGGTTTTAGTGAGGTTCCGTTGTGTTGCTAAGGGTCTTGTAGAGTGCTGTCGGCTCCTGGAGTATTCTGTAGGGTTCCAGAGGGGCTGGTAGGGTTCCGTCGAAATCTGAAGGGTTCCCTAGGGGCCCGTAGAGTCCCGTAGATTTCCGTAGGGGCCTGTAGGGTTGTGTAAGTGCCCGCAGGGGTTGGTAGGAGCTTGTAGGGTGCCATATGTTTCCGGAGGGTTGTGTAGGGTTCCGTAGGGGCCTGTGGTGTTCCCTAGGGGCCTGTAGAGTCTCGTACAGTTCCGTAGGGTCCTGTAGGTTTCCATAAGCACCCGCAGAGCTCTGAAGGGGCCCGTACTGTTCCATAAGGATCCATAGGGTTCCGTAGAGCTTCGTAGGTTCCCTAGAGGCCTCTGGAGTACCGCAGGAGCCAGTAGTGTTCCGTAGGGTCCTCTAGGGTTGAGTAAGTGCCCGCAGGAGTCTGTAGGAATCCGTGGGATTCTGTAAGGTTCTGGAGGGTTCTGCAGGGTTCCGTAGGGGCCCGTAGAGTTCCGTAGTGGCTGGTAAAGTTCCCTAGGGCCCTGTACCGTTCCGTAACTGCCTGCAAGGGTCTTTAGGCTTCCGTAGGGGCTGGTAGGGTTCCATAAAGTTCCGTGGGTTCCTGCAGAGTTCTGCAAGTGCCCGCAAGGGCCTGTAGGGGCCCACAGTGTTTCTGCCAGGTTCCGTAGAGTTCCGTAGGGGCCATATTTTTCTGTAGTGGCTGGTAGTATTCTGTAGGGGTCTGTAGGGTTCCGTAGGCGCCTGCAGTGTTCTGTAGGAGCCCATAGGGTTTTAGTGAGGTTCCGTTGTGTTGCTAAGGGTCTTGTAGAGTGCTGTCGGGTCCTGGAGTATTCTGTAGGGTTCCAGAGGGCCTCGTAGGGTTCCATCGAAATCTATAGGGTTCCCTAGGGGCCCATAGAGTCCCGTAGATTTCCGTAGGGACCTGTAGGGTTGTGTAAGTGCCCGCAGAAGTCTGTAGGAGTCTGTGGGATTCTGTAAGGTTCCGGAGGGTTCTGCAGGGTTCCGTAGGGACCCGTAGAGTTCCGTAGTGGCTGGTAAAGTTCCGTAGGGCCCTGTGGGGTTCTGTATGGACCTGTAGGGTTCCGTAGGGGCCTGCAGGGTTCCGTAAGTGCCCGCAGGTGTCTGTAGGGTTCCGTAGGGGTCTGTAGGGTTCCGTAGGCACCTGTAGTGTTCTGTAGGAGCCCATAGGGTTTTAGTGAGGTTCCGTTGTGTTGCTAAGGGTCTTGTAGAGTGCTGTCGGGTCCTGGAGTATTCTGTAGGGTTCCAGAGGGGCTGGTAGGGTTCCGTCGAAATCTGAAGGGTTCCCTAGGGGCCCGTAGAGTCCCGTAGATTTCCGTAGGGGCCTGTAGGGTTGTGTAAGTGCCCGCAGGGGTTGGTAGGAGCTTGTAGGGTGCCATATGTTTCCGGAGGGTTGTGTAGGGTTCCGTAGGGGCCTGTGGTGTTCCCTAGGGGCCTGTAGAGTCTCGTACAGTTCCGTAGGGTCCTGTAGGTTTCCATAAGCGCCCGCAGAGGTCTGAAGGGGCCCGTACTGTTCCGTAAGGATCCATAGGGTTCCGTAGAGCTTCGTAGGTTCCCTAGAGGCCTCTGGAGTACCGCAGGAGCCAGGAGTGTTCCGTAGGGTCCTCTAGGGTTGAGTAAGTGCCCGCAGGAGTCTGTAGGAATCCGTGGGATTCTGTAAGGTTCTGGAGGGTTCTGCAGGGTTCCGTAGGGGCCCGTAGAGTTCCATAGTGGCTGGTAAAGTTCCCTAGGGCCCTGTACCGTTCCGTAACTGCCTGCAAGGGTCTTTAGGCTTCCGTAGGGGCTGGTAGGGTTCCATAAAGTTCCGTGGGTTCCTGCAGAGTTCTGCAAGTGCCCGCAAGGGCCTGTAGGGGCCCACAGTGTTTCTGCCAGGTTCCGTAGAGTTCCGTAGGGGCCATATTTTTCTGTAGTGGCTGGTAGTATTCTGTAGGGGTCTGTAGGGTTCCGTAGGCGCCTGCAGTGTTCTGTAGGAGCCCATAGGGTTTTAGTGAGGTTCCGTTGTGTTGCTAAGGGTCTTGTAGAGTGCTGTCGGGTCCTGGAGTATTCTGTAGGGTTCCAGAGGGCCTCGTAGGGTTCCATCGAAATCTATAGGGTTCCCTAGGGGCCCATAGAGTCCCGTAGATTTCCGTAGGGACCTGTAGGGTTGTGTAAGTGCCCGCAGAAGTCTGTAGGATTCTGTGGGATTCTGTAAGGTTCCGGAGGGTTCTGCAGGGTTCCGTAGGGACCCGTAGAGTTCCGTAGTGGCTGGTAAAGTTCCGTAGGGCCCTGTGGGGTTCTGTATGGACCTGTAGGGTTCCGTAGGGGCCTGCAGGGTTCCGTAAGTGCCCGCAGGTGTCTGTAGGGTTCCGTAGGGGTCTGTAGGGTTCCGTAGGCACCTGTAGTGTTCTGTAGGAGCCCATAGGGTTTTAGTGAGGTTCCGTTGTGTTGCTAAGGGTCTTGTAGAGTGCTGTCGGCTCCTGGAGTATTCTGTAGGGTTCCAGAGGGGCTGGTAGGGTTCCGTCGAAATCTGAAGGGTTCCCTAGGGGCCCGTAGAGTCCCGTAGATTTCCGTAGGGGCCTGTAGGGTTGTGTAAGTGCCCGCAGGGGTTGGTAGGAGCTTGTAGGGTGCCATATGTTTCCGGAGGGTTGTGTAGGGTTCCGTAGGGGCCTGTGGTGTTCCCTAGGGGCCTGTAGAGTCTCGTACAGTTCCGTAGGGTCCTGTAGGTTTCCATAAGCGCCCGCAGAGGTCTGAAGGGGCCCGTACTGTTCCGTAAGGATCCATAGGGTTCCGTAGAGCTTCGTAGGTTCCCTAGAGGCCTCTGGAGTACCGCAGGAGCCAGTAGTGTTCCGTAGGGTCCTCTAGGGTTGAGTAAGTGCCCGCAGGAGTCTGTAGGAATCCGTGGGATTCTGTAAGGTTCTGGAGGGTTCTGCAGGGTTCCGTAGGGGCCCGTAGAGTTCCGTAGTGGCTGGTAAAGTTCCCTAGGGCCCTGTACCGTTCCGTAACTGCCTGCAAGGGTCTTTAGGCTTCCGTAGGGGCTGGTAGGGTTCCATAAAGTTCCGTGGGTTCCTGCAGAGTTCTGCAAGTGCCCGCAAGGGCCTGTAGGGGCCCACAGTGTTTCTGCCAGGTTCCGTAGGGGCCATATTTTTCTGTAGTGGCTGGTAGTATTCTGTAGGGGTCTGTAGGGTTCCGTAGGCGCCTGCAGTGTTCTGTAGGAGCCCATAGGGTTTTAGTGAGGTTCCGTTGTGTTGCTAAGGGTCTTGTAGAGTGCTGTCGGGTCCTGGAGTATTCTGTAGGGTTCCAGAGGGGCTGGTAGGGTTCCGTCGAAATCTGAAGGGTTCCCTAGGGGCCCGTAGAGTCCCGTAGATTTCCGTAGGGGCCTGTAGGGTTGTGTAAGTGCCCGCAGGGGTTGGTAGGAGCTTGTAGGGTGCCATATGTTTCCGGAGGGTTGTGTAGGGTTCCGTAGGGGCCTGTGGTGTTCCCTAGGGGCCTGTAGAGTCTCGTACAGTTCCGTAGGGTCCTGTAGGTTTCCATAAGCACCCGCAGAGCTCTGAAGGGGCCCGTACTGTTCCGTAAGGATCCATAGGGTTCCGTAGAGCTTCGTAGGTTCCCTAGAGGCCTCTGGAGTACCGCAGGAGCCAGTAGTGTTCCGTAGGGTCCTCTAGGGTTGAGTAAGTGCCCGCAGGAGTCTGTAGGAATCCGTGGGATTCTGTAAGGTTCTGGAGGGTTCTGCAGGGTTCCGTAGGGGCCCGTAGAGTTCCGTAGTGGCTGGTAAAGTTCCCTAGGGCCCTGTACCGTTCCGTAACTGCCTGCAAGGGTCTTTAGGCTTCCGTAGGGGCTGGTAGGGTTCCATAAAGTTCCGTGGGTTCCTGCAGAGTTCTGCAAGTGCCCGCAAGGGCCTGTAGGGGCCCACAGTGTTTCTGCCAGGTTCCGTAGAGTTCCGTAGGGGCCATATTTTTCTGTAGTGGCTGGTAGTATTCTGTAGGGGTCTGTAGGGTTCCGTAGGCGCCTGCAGTGTTCTGTAGGAGCCCATAGGGTTTTAGTGAGGTTCCGTTGTGTTGCTAAGGGTCTTGTAGAGTGCTGTCGGGTCCTGGAGTATTCTGTAGGGTTCCAGAGGGCCTCGTAGGGTTCCATCGAAATCTATAGGGTTCCCTAGGGGCCCATAGAGTCCCGTAGATTTCCGTAGGGACCTGTAGGGTTGTGTAAGTGCCCGCAGAAGTCTGTAGGAGTCTGTGGGATTCTGTAAGGTTCCGGAGGGTTCTGCAGGGTTCCGTAGGGACCCGTAGAGTTCCGTAGTGGCTGGTAAAGTTCCGTAGGGCCCTGTGGGGTTCTGTATGGACCTGTAGGGTTCCGTAGGGGCCTGCAGGGTTCCGTAAGTGCCCGCAGGTGTCTGTAGGGTTCCGTAGGGGTCTGTAGGGTTCCGTAGGCACCTGTAGTGTTCTGTAGGAGCCCATAGGGTTTTAGTGAGGTTCCGTTGTGTTGCTAAGGGTCTTGTAGAGTGCTGTCGGCTCCTGGAGTATTCTGTAGGGTTCCAGAGGGGCTGGTAGGGTTCCGTCGAAATCTGAAGGGTTCCCTAGGGGCCCGTAGAGTCCCGTAGATTTCCGTAGGGGCCTGTAGGGTTGTGTAAGTGCCCGCAGGGGTTGGTAGGAGCTTGTAGGGTGCCATATGTTTCCGGAGGGTTGTGTAGGGTTCCGTAGGGGCCTGTGGTGTTCCCTAGGGGCCTGTAGAGTCTCGTACAGTTCCGTAGGGTCCTGTAGGTTTCCATAAGCGCCCGCAGAGGTCTGAAGGGGCCCGTACTGTTCCGTAAGGATCCATAGGGTTCCGTAGAGCTTCGTAGGTTCCCTAGAGGCCTCTGGAGTACCGCAGGAGCCAGTAGTGTTCCGTAGGGTCCTCTAGGGTTGAGTAAGTGCCCGCAGGAGTCTGTAGGAATCCGTGGGATTCTGTAAGGTTCTGGAGGGTTCTGCAGGGTTCCGTAGGGGCCCGTAGAGTTCCGTAGTGGCTGGTAAAGTTCCCTAGGGCCCTGTACCGTTCCGTAACTGCCTGCAAGGGTCTTTAGGCTTCCGTAGGGGCTGGTAGGGTTCCATAAAGTTCCGTGGGTTCCTGCAGAGTTCTGCAAGTGCCCGCAAGGGCCTGTAGGGGCCCACAGTGTTTCTGCCAGGTTCCGTAGAGTTCCGTAGGGGCCATATTTTTCTGTAGTGGCTGGTAGTATTCTGTAGGGGTCTGTAGGGTTCCGTAGGCGCCTGCAGTGTTCTGTAGGAGCCCATAGGGTTTTAGTGAGGTTCCGTTGTGTTGCTAAGGGTCTTGTAGAGTGCTGTCGGGTCCTGGAGTATTCTGTAGGGTTCCAGAGGGCCTCGTAGGGTTCCATCGAAATCTATAGGGTTCCCTAGGGGCCCATAGAGTCCCGTAGATTTCCGTAGGGACCTGTAGGGTTGTGTAAGTGCCCGCAGAAGTCTGTAGGAGTCTGTGGGATTCTGTAAGGTTCCGGAGGGTTCTGCAGGGTTCCGTAGGGACCCGTAGAGTTCCGTAGTGGCTGGTAAAGTTCCGTAGGGCCCTGTGGGGTTCTGTATGGACCTGTAGGGTTCCGTAGGGGCCTGCAGGGTTCCGTAAGTGCCCGCAGGTGTCTGTAGGGTTCCGTAGGGGTCTGTAGGGTTCCGTAGGCACCTGTAGTGTTCTGTAGGAGCCCATAGGGTTTTAGTGAGGTTCCGTTGTGTTGCTAAGGGTCTTGTAGAGTGCTGTCGGCTCCTGGAGTATTCTGTAGGGTTCCAGAGGGGCTGGTAGGGTTCCGTCGAAATCTGAAGGGTTCCCTAGGGGCCCGTAGAGTCCCGTAGATTTCCGTAGGGGCCTGTAGGGTTGTGTAAGTGCCCGCAGGGGTTGGTAGGAGCTTGTAGGGTGCCATATGTTTCCGGAGGGTTGTGTAGGGTTCCGTAGGGGCCTGTGGTGTTCCCTAGGGGCCTGTAGAGTCTCGTACAGTTCCGTAGGGTCCTGTAGGTTTCCATAAGCGCCCGCAGAGGTCTGAAGGGGCCCGTACTGTTCCATAAGGATCCATAGGGTTCCGTAGAGCTTCGTAGGTTCCCTAGAGGCCTCTGGAGTACCGCAGGAGCCAGTAGTGTTCCGTAGGGTCCTCTAGGGTTGAGTAAGTGCCCACAGGAGTCTGTAGGAATCCGTGGGATTCTGTAAGGTTCTGGAGGGTTCTGCAGGGTTCCGTAGGGGCCCGTAGAGTTCCGTAGTGGCTGGTAAAGTTCCCTAGGGCCCTGTACCGTTCCGTAACTGCCTGCAAGGGTCTTTAGGCTTCCGTAGGGGCTGGTAGGGTTCCATAAAGTTCTGTGGGTTCCTGCAGAGTTCTGCAAGTGCCCGCAAGGGCCTGTAGGGGCCCACAGTGTTTCTGCCAGGTTCCGTAGAGTTCCGTAGGGGCCATATTTTTCTGTAGTGGCTGGTAGTATTCTGTAGGGGTCTGTAGGGTTCCGTAGGCGCCTGCAGTGTTCTGTAGGAGCCCATAGGGTTTTAGTGAGGTTCCGTTGTGTTGCTAAGGGTCTTGTAGAGTGCTGTCGGGTCCTGGAGTATTCTGTAGGGTTCCAGAGGGCCTCGTAGGGTTCCATCGAAATCTATAGGGTTCCCTAGGGGCCCATAGAGTCCCGTAGATTTCCGTAGGGACCTGTAGGGTTGTGTAAGTGCCCGCAGAAGTCTGTAGGAGTCTGTGGGATTCTGTAAGGTTCCGGAGGGTTCTGCAGGGTTCCGTAGGGACCCGTAGAGTTCCGTAGTGGCTGGTAAAGTTCCGTAGGGCCCTGTGGGGTTCTGTATGGACCTGTAGGGTTCCGTAGGGGCCTGCAGGGTTCCGTAAATGCCCGCAGGTGTCTGTAGGGTTCCGTAGGGGTCTGTAGGGTTCCGTAGGCACCTGTAGTGTTCTGTAGGAGCCCATAGGGTTTTAGTGAGGTTCCGTTGTGTTGCTAAGGGTCTTGTAGAGTGCTGTCGGGTCCTGGAGTATTCTGTAGGGTTCCAGAGGGGCTGGTAGGGTTCCGTCGAAATCTGAAGGGTTCCCTAGGGGCCCGTAGAGTCCCGTAGATTTCCGTAGGGGCCTGTAGGGTTGTGTAAGTGCCCGCAGGGGTTGCTAGGAGCTTGTAGGGTGCCATATGTTTCCGGAGGGTTGTGTAGGGTTCCGTAGGGGCCTGTGGTGTTCCCTAGGGGCCTGTAGAGTCTCGTACAGTTCCGTAGGGTCCTGTAGGTTTCCATAAGCGCCCGCAGAGGTCTGAAGGGGCCCGTACTGTTCCGTAAGGATCCATAGGGTTCCGTAGAGCTTCGTAGGTTCCCTAGAGGCCTCTGGAGTACCGCAGGAGCCAGTAGTGTTCCGTAGGGTCCTCTAGGGTTGAGTAAGTGCCCGCAGGAGTCTGTAGGAATCCGTGGGATTCTGTAAGGTTCTGGAGGGTTCTGCAGGGTTCCGTAGGGGCCCGTAGAGTTCCGTAGTGGCTGGTAAAGTTCCCTAGGGCCCTGTACCGTTCCGTAACTGCCTGCAAGGGTCTTTAGGCTTCCGTAGGGGCTGGTAGGGTTCCATAAAGTTCCGTGGGTTCCTGCAGAGTTCTGCAAGTGCCCGCAAGGGCCTGTAGGGGCCCACAGTGTTTCTGCCAGGTTCCGTAGAGTTCCGTAGGGGCCATATTTTTCTGTAGTGGCTGGTAGTATTCTGTAGGGGTCTGTAGGGTTCCGTAGGCGCCTGCAGTGTTCTGTAGGAGCCCATAGGGTTTTAGTGAGGTTCCGTTGTGTTGCTAAGGGTCTTGTAGAGTGCTGTCGGGTCCTGGAGTATTCTGTAGGGTTCCAGAGGGCCTCGTAGGGTTCCATCGAAATCTATAGGGTTCCCTAGGGGCCCATAGAGTCCCGTAGATTTCCGTAGGGACCTGTAGGGTTGTGTAAGTGCCCGCAGAAGTCTGTAGGAGTCTGTGGGATTCTGTAAGGTTCCGGAGGGTTCTGCAGGGTTCCGTAGGGACCCGTAGAGTTCCGTAGTGGCTGGTAAAGTTCCGTAGGGCCCTGTGGGGTTCTGTATGGACCTGTAGGGTTCCGTAGGGGCCTGCAGGGTTCCGTAAGTGCCCGCAGGTGTCTGTAGGGTTCCGTAGGGGTCTGTAGGGTTCCGTAGGCACCTGTAGTGTTCTGTAGGAGCCCATAGGGTTTTAGTGAGGTTCCGTTGTGTTGCTAAGGGTCTTGTAGAGTGCTGTCGGGTCCTGGAGTATTCTGTAGGGTTCCAGAGGGGCTGGTAGGGTTCCGTCGAAATCTGAAGGGTTCCCTAGGGGCCCGTAGAGTCCCGTAGATTTCCGTAGGGGCCTGTAGGGTTGTGTAAGTGCCCGCAGGGGTTGGTAGGAGCTTGTAGGGTGCCATATGTTTCCGGAGGGTTGTGTAGGGTTCCGTAGGGGCCTGTGGTGTTCCCTAGGGGCCTGTAGAGTCTCGTACAGTTCCGTAGGGTCCTGTAGGTTTCCATAAGCGCCCGCAGAGCTCTGAAGGGGCCCGTACTGTTCCGTAAGGATCCATAGGGTTCCGTAGAGCTTCGTAGGTTCCCTAGAGGCCTCTGGAGTACCGCAGGAGCCAGTAGTGTTCCGTAGGGTCCTCTAGGGTTGAGTAAGTGCCCGCAGGAGTCTGTAGGAATCCGTGGGATTGTGTAAGGTTCTGGAGGGTTCTGCAGGGTTCCGTAGGGGCCCGTAGAGTTCCGTAGTGGCTGGTAAAGTTCCCTAGGGCCCTGTACCGTTCCGTAACTGCCTGCAAGGGTCTTTAGGCTTCCGTAGGGGCTGGTAGGGTTCCATAAAGTTCCGTGGGTTCCTGCAGAGTTCTGCAAGTGCCCGCAAGGGCCTGTAGGGGCCCACAGTGTTTCTGCCAGGTTCCGTAGAGTTCCGTAGGGGCCATATTTTTCTGTAGTGGCTGGTAGTATTCTGTAGGGGTCTGTAGGGTTCCGTAGGCGCCTGCAGTGTTCTGTAGGAGCCCATAGGGTTTTAGTGAGGTTCCGTTGTGTTGCTAAGGGTCTTGTAGAGTGCTGTCGGGTCCTGGAGTATTCTGTAGGGTTCCAGAGGGCCTCGTAGGGTTCCATCGAAATCTATAGGGTTCCCTAGGGGCCCATAGAGTCCCGTAGATTTCCGTAGGGACCTGTAGGGTTGTGTAAGTGCCCGCAGAAGTCTGTAGGAGTCTGTGGGATTCTGTAAGGTTCCGGAGGGTTCTGCAGGGTTCCGTAGGGACCCGTAGAGTTCCGTAGTGGCTGGTAAAGTTCCGTAGGGCCCTGTGGGGTTCTGTATGGACCTGTAGGGTTCCGTAGGGGCCTGCAGGGTTCCGTAAGTGCCCGCAGGTGTCTGTAGGGTTCCGTAGGGGTCTGTAGGGTTCCGTACGCACCTGTAGTGTTCTGTAGGAGCCCATAGGGTTTTAGTGAGGTTCCGTTGTGTTGCTAAGGGTCTTGTAGAGTGCTGTCGGCTCCTGGAGTATTCTGTAGGGTTCCAGAGGGGCTGGTAGGGTTCCGTCGAAATCTGAAGGGTTCCCTAGGGGCCCGTAGAGTCCCGTAGATTTCCGTAGGGGCCTGTAGGGTTGTGTAAGTGCCCGCAGGGGTTGCTAGGAGCTTGTAGGGTGCCATATGTTTCCGGAGGGTTGTGTAGGGTTCCGTAGGGGCCTGTGGTGTTCCCTAGGGGCCTGTAGAGTCTCGTACAGTTCCGTAGGGTCCTGTAGGTTTCCATAAGCGCCCGCAGAGGTCTGAAGGGGCCCGTACTGTTCCGTAAGGATCCATAGGGTTCCGTAGAGCTTCGTAGGTTCCCTAGAGGCCTCTGGAGTACCGCAGGAGCCAGTAGTGTTCCGTAGGGTCCTCTAGGGTTGAGTAAGTGCCCGCAGGAGTCTGTAGGAATCCGTGGGATTCTGTAAGGTTCTGGAGGGTTCTGCAGGGTTCCGTAGGGGCCCGTAGAGTTCCGTAGTGGCTGGTAAAGTTCCCTAGGGCCCTGTACCGTTCCGTAACTGCCTGCAAGGGTCTTTAGGCTTCCGTAGGGGCTGGTAGGGTTCCATAAAGTTCCGTGGGTTCCTGCAGAGTTCTGCAAGTGCCCGCAAGGGCCTGTAGGGGCCCACAGTGTTTCTGCCAGGTTCCGTAGAGTTCCGTAGGGGCCATATTTTTCTGTAGTGGCTGGTAGTATTCTGTAGGGGTCTGTAGGGTTCCGTAGGCGCCTGCAGTGTTCTGTAGGAGCCCATAGGGTTTTAGTGAGGTTCCGTTGTGTTGCTAAGGGTCTTGTAGAGTGCTGTCGGGTCCTGGAGTATTCTGTAGGGTTCCAGAGGGCCTCGTAGGGTTCCATCGAAATCTATAGGGTTCCCTAGGGGCCCATAGAGTCCCGTAGATTTCCGTAGGGACCTGTAGGGTTGTGTAAGTGCCCGCAGAAGTCTGTAGGAGTCTGTGGGATTCTGTAAGGTTCCGGAGGGTTCTGCAGGGTTCCGTAGGGACCCGTAGAGTTCCGTAGTGGCTGGTAAAGTTCCGTAGGGCCCTGTGGGGTTCTGTATGGACCTGTAGGGTTCCGTAGGGGCCTGCAGGGTTCCGTAAGTGCCCGCAGGTGTCTGTAGGGTTCCGTAGGGGTCTGTAGGGTTCCGTAGGCACCTGTAGTGTTCTGTAGGAGCCCATAGGGTTTTAGTGAGGTTCCGTTGTGTTGCTAAGGGTCTTGTAGAGTGCTGTCGGCTCCTGGAGTATTCTGTAGGGTTCCAGAGGGGCTGGTAGGGTTCCGTCGAAATCTGAAGGGTTCCCTAGGGGCCCGTAGAGTCCCGTAGATTTCCGTAGGGGCCTGTAGGGTTGTGTAAGTGCCCGCAGGGGTTGGTAGGAGCTTGTAGGGTGCCATATGTTTCCGGAGGGTTGTGTAGGGTTCCGTAGGGGCCTGTGGTGTTCCCTAGGGGCCTGTAGAGTCTCGTACAGTTCCGTAGGGTCCTGTAGGTTTCCATAAGCGCCCGCAGAGGTCTGAAGGGGCCCGTACTGTTCCGTAAGGATCCATAGGGTTCCGTAGAGCTTCGTAGGTTCCCTAGAGGCCTCTGGAGTACCGCAGGAGCCAGTAGTGTTCCGTAGGGTCCTCTAGGGTTGAGTAAGTGCCCGCAGGAGTCTGTAGGAATCCGTGGGATTCTGTAAGGTTCTGGAGGGTTCTGCAGGGTTCCGTAGGGGCCCGTAGAGTTCCGTAGTGGCTGGTAAAGTTCCCTAGGGCCCTGTACCGTTCCGTAACTGCCTGCAAGGGTCTTTAGGCTTCCGTAGGGGCTGGTAGGGTTCCATAAAGTTCCGTGGGTTCCTGCAGAGTTCTGCAAGTGCCCGCAAGGGCCTGTAGGGGCCCACAGTGTTTCTGCCAGGTTCCGTAGAGTTCCGTAGGGGCCATATTTTTCTGTAGTGGCTGGTAGTATTCTGTAGGGGTCTGTAGGGTTCCGTAGGCGCCTGCAGTGTTCTGTAGGAGCCCATAGGGTTTTAGTGAGGTTCCGTTGTGTTGCTAAGGGTCTTGTAGAGTGCTGTCGGGTCCTGGAGTATTCTGTAGGGTTCCAGAGGGCCTCGTAGGGTTCCATCGAAATCTATAGGGTTCCCTAGGGGCCCATAGAGTCCCGTAGATTTCCGTAGGGACCTGTAGGGTTGTGTAAGTGCCCGCAGAAGTCTGTAGGAGTCTGTGGGATTCTGTAAGGTTCCGGAGGGTTCTACGGGGTTCCGTAGGGACCCGTAGAGTTCCGTAGTGGCTGGTAAAGTTCCGTAGGGCCCTGTGGGGTTCTGTATGGACCTGTAGGGTTCCGTAGGGGCCTGCAGGGTTCCGTAAATGCCCGCAGGTGTCTGTAGGGTTCCGTAGGGGTCTGTAGGGTTCCGTAGGCACCTGCAGTGTTCTGTAGGAGCCCATAGGGTTTTAGTGAGGTTCCGTTGTGTTGCTAAGGGTCTTGTAGAGTGCTGTCGGGTCCTGGAGTATTCTGTAGGGTTCCAGAGGGGCTGGTAGGGTTCCGTCGAAATCTGAAGGGTTCCCTAGGGGCCCGTAGAGTCCCGTAGATTTCCGTAGGGGCCTGTAGGGTTGTGTAAGTGCCCGCAGGGGTTGGTAGGAGCTTGTAGGGTGCCATATGTTTCCGGAGGGTTGTGTAGGGTTCCGTAGGGGCCTGTGGTGTTCCCTAGGGGCCTGTAGAGTCTCGTACAGTTCCGTAGGGTCCTGTAGGTTTCCATAAGCGCCCGCAGAGGTCTGAAGGGGCCCGTACTGTTCCGTAAGGATCCATAGGGTTCCGTAGAGCTTCGTAGGTTCCCTAGAGGCCTCTGGAGTACCGCAGGAGCCAGGAGTGTTCCGTAGGGTCCTCTAGGGTTGAGTAAGTGCCCGCAGGAGTCTGTAGGAATCCGTGGGATTCTCTAAGGTTCTGGAGGGTTCTGCAGGGTTCCGTAGGGGCCCGTAGAGTTCCGTAGTGGCTGGTAAAGTTCCCTAGGGCCCTGTACCGTTCCGTAACTGCCTGCAAGGGTCTTTAGGCTTCCGTAGGGGCTGGTAGGGTTCCATAAAGTTCCGTGGGTTCCTGCAGAGTTCTGCAAGTGCCCGCAAGGGCCTGTAGGGGCCCACAGTGTTTCTGCCAGGTTCCGTAGGGGCCATATTTTTCTGTAGTGGCTGGTAGTATTCTGTAGGGGTCTGTAGGGTTCCGTAGGCGCCTGCAGTGTTCTGTAGGAGCCCATAGGGTTTTAGTGAGGTTCCGTTGTGTTGCTAAGGGTCTTGTAGAGTGCTGTCGGGTCCTGGAGTATTCTGTAGGGTTCCAGAGGGCCTCGTAGGGTTCCATCGAAATCTATAGGGTTCCCTAGGGGCCCATAGAGTCCCGTAGATTTCCGTAGGGACCTGTAGGGTTGTGTAAGTGCCCGCAGAAGTCTGTAGGAGTCTGTGGGATTCTGTAAGGTTCCGGAGGGTTCTGCAGGGTTCCGTAGGGACCCGTAGAGTTCCGTAGTGGCTGGTAAAGTTCCGTAGGGCCCTGTGGGGTTCTGTATGGACCTGTAGGGTTCCGTAGGGGCCTGCAGGGTTCCGTAAGTGCCCGCAGGTGTCTGTAGGGTTCCGTAGGGGTCTGTAGGGTTCCGTAGGCACCTGCAGTGTTCTGTAGGAGCCCATAGGGTTTTAGTGAGGTTCCGTTGTGTTGCTAAGGGTCTTGTAGAGTGCTGTCGGGTCCTGGAGTATTCTGTAGGGTTCCAGAGGGGCTGGTAGGGTTCCGTCGAAATCTGAAGGGTTCCCTAGGGGCCCGTAGAGTCCCGTAGATTTCCGTAGGGGCCTGTAGGGTTGTGTAAGTGCCCGCAGGGGTTGGTAGGAGCTTGTAGGGTGCCA
The DNA here is from genome assembly GCF_964106895.1 of Numenius arquata. Classification (NCBI taxonomy): domain Eukaryota; kingdom Metazoa; phylum Chordata; class Aves; order Charadriiformes; family Scolopacidae; genus Numenius; species Numenius arquata. The sequence goes on from NW_027414570.1 coordinate 27,798, forward strand.
TATGTTTCCGGAGGGTTGTGTAGGGTTCCGTAGGGGCCTGTGGTGTTCCCTAGGGGCCTGTAGAGTCTCGTACAGTTCCGTAGGGTCCTGTAGGTTTCCATAAGCGCCCGCAGAGGTCTGAAGGGGCCCGTACTGTTCCGTAAGGATCCATAGGGTTCCGTAGAGCTTCGTAGGTTCCCTAGAGGCCTCTGGAGTACCGCAGGAGCCAGCAGTGTTCCGTAGGGTCCTCTACGGTTGAGTAAGTGCCCGCAGGAGTCTGTAGGAATCCGTGGGATTCTGTAAGGTTCTGGAGGGTTCTGCAGGGTTCCGTAGGGGCCCGTAGAGTTCCGTAGTGGCTGGTAAAGTTCCCTAGGGCCCTGTACCGTTCCGTAACTGCCTGCAAGGGTCTTTAGGCTTCCGTAGGGGCTGGTAGGGTTCCATAAAGTTCCGTGGGTTCCTGCAGAGTTCTGCAAGTGCCCGCAAGGGCCTGTAGGGGCGCACAGTGTTTCTGCCAGGTTCCGTAGAGTTCCGTAGGGGCCATATTTTTCTGTAGTGGCTGGTAGTATTCTGTAGGGGTCTGTAGGGTTCCGTAGGCGCCTGCAGTGTTCTGTAGGAGCCCATAGGGTTTTAGTGAGGTTCCGTTGTGTTGCTAAGGGTCTTGTAGAGTGCTGTCGGGTCCTGGAGTATTCTGTAGGGTTCCAGAGGGGCTGGTAGGGTTCCGTCGAAATCTGAAGGGTTCCCTAGGGGCCCGTAGAGTCCCGTAGATTTCCGTAGGGGCCTGTAGGGTTGTGTAAGTGCCCGCAGGGGTTGGTAGGAGCTTGTAGGGTGCCATATGTTTCCGGAGGGTTGTGTAGGGTTCCGTAGGGGCCTGTGGTGTTCCCTAGGGGCCTGTAGAGTCTCGTACAGTTCCGTAGGGTCCTGTAGGTTTCCATAAGCGCCCGCAGAGGTCTGAAGGGGCCCGTACTGTTCCATAAGGATCCATAGGGTTCCGTAGAGCTTCGTAGGTTCCCTAGAGGCCTCTGGAGTACCGCAGGAGCCAGTAGTGTTCCGTAGGGTCCTCTAGGGTTGAGTAAGTGCCCGCAGGAGTCTGTAGGAATCCGTGGGATTCTCTAAGGTTCTGGAGGGTTCTGCAGGGTTCCGTAGGGGCCCGTAGAGTTCCGTAGTGGCTGGTAAAGTTCCCTAGGGCCCTGTACCGTTCCGTAACTGCCTGCAAGGGTCTTTAGGCTTCCGTAGGGGCTGGTAGGGTTCCATAAAGTTCCGTGGGTTCCTGCAGAGTTCTGCAAGTGCCCGCAAGGGCCTGTAGGGGCCCACAGTGTTTCTGCCAGGTTCCGTAGAGTTCCGTAGGGGCCATATTTTTCTGTAGTGGCTGGTAGTATTCTGTAGGGGTCTGTAGGGTTCCGTAGGCGCCTGCAGTGTTCTGTAGGAGCCCATAGGGTTTTAGTGAGGTTCCGTTGTGTTGCTAAGGGTCTTGTAGAGTGCTGTCGGGTCCTGGAGTATTCTGTAGGGTTCCAGAGGGCCTCGTAGGGTTCCATCGAAATCTATAGGGTTCCCTAGGGGCCCATAGAGTCCCGTAGATTTCCGTAGGGACCTGTAGGGTTGTGTAAGTGCCCGCAGAAGTCTGTAGGAGTCTGTGGGATTCTGTAAGGTTCCGGAGGGTTCTGCAGGGTTCCGTAGGGACGCGTAGAGTTCCGTAGTGGCTGGTAAAGTTCCGTAGGGCCCTGTGGGGTTCTGTATGGACCTGTAGGGTTCCGTAGGGGCCTGCAGGGTTCTGTAAGTGCCCGCAGGTGTCTGTAGGGTTCCGTAGGGGTCTGTAGGGTTCCGTAGGCACCTGCAGTGTTCTGTAGGAGCCCATAGGGTTTTAGTGAGGTTCCGTTGTGTTGCTAAGGGTCTTGTAGAGTGCTGTCGGGTCCTGGAGTATTCTGTAGGGTTCCAGAGGGGCTGGTAGGGTTCCGTCGAAATCTGAAGGGTTCCCTAGGGGCCCGTAGAGTCCCGTAGATTTCCGTAGGGGCCTGTAGGGTTGTGTAAGTGCCCGCAGGGGTTGGTAGGAGCTTGTAGGGTGCCATATGTTTCCGGAGGGTTGTGTAGGGTTCCGTAGGGGCCTGTGGTGTTCCCTAGGGGCCTGTAGAGTCTCGTACAGTTCCGTAGGGTCCTGTAGGTTTCCATAAGCGCCCGCAGAGGTCTGAAGGGGCCCGTACTGTTCCGTAAGGATCCATAGGGTTCCGTAGAGCTTCGTAGGTTCCCTAGAGGCCTCTGGAGTACCGCAGGAGCCAGCAGTGTTCCGTAGGGTCCTCTACGGTTGAGTAAGTGCCCGCAGGAGTCTGTAGGAATCCGTGGGATTCTGTAAGGTTCTGGAGGGTTCTGCAGGGTTCCGTAGGGGCCCGTAGAGTTCCGTAGTGGCTGGTAAAGTTCCCTAGGGCCCTGTACCGTTCCGTAACTGCCTGCAAGGGTCTTTAGGCTTCCGTAGGGGCTGGTAGGGTTCCATAAAGTTCCGTGGGTTCCTGCAGAGTTCTGCAAGTGCCCGCAAGGGCCTGTAGGGGCCCACAGTGTTTCTGCCAGGTTCCGTAGAGTTCCGTAGGGACCATATTTTTCTGTAGTGGCTGGTAGTATTCTGTAGGGGTCTGTAGGGTTCCGTAGGCGCCTGCAGTGTTCTGTAGGAGCCCATAGGGTTTTAGTGAGGTTCCGTTGTGTTGCTAAGGGTCTTGTAGAGTGCTGTCGGGTCCTGGAGTATTCTGTAGGGTTCCAGAGGGCCTCGTAGGGTTCCGTCGAAATCTATAGGGTTCCCTAGGGGCCCATAGAGTCCCGTAGATTGCCGTAGGGACCTGTAGGGTTGTGTAAGTGCCCGCAGAAGTCTGTAGGAGTCTGTGGGATTCTGTAAGGTTCCGGAGGGTTCTGCAGGGTTCCGTAGGGACCCGTAGAGTTCCGTAGTGGCTGGTAAAGTTCCGTAGGGCCCTGTGGGGTTCTGTATGGACCTGTAGGGTTCCGTAGGGGCCTGCAGGGTTCCGTAAGTGCCCGCAGGTGTCTGTAGGGTTCCGTAGGGGTCTGTAGGGTTCCGTACGCACCTGTAGTGTTCTGTAGGAGCCCATAGGGTTTTAGTGAGGTTCCGTTGTGTTGCTAAGGGTCTTGTAGAGTGCTGTCGGCTCCTGGAGTATTCTGTAGGGTTCCAGAGGGGCTGGTAGGGTTCCGTCGAAATCTGAAGGGTTCCCTAGGGGCCCGTAGAGTCCCGTAGATTTCCGTAGGGGCCTGTAGGGTTGTGTAAGTGCCCGCAGGGGTTGGTAGGAGCTTGTAGGGTGCCATATGTTTCCGGAGGGTTGTGTAGGGTTCCGTAGGGGCCTGTGGTGTTCCCTAGGGGCCTGTAGAGTCTCGTACAGTTCCGTAGGGTCCTGTAGGTTTCCATAAGCGCCCGCAGAGGTCTGAAGGGGCCCGTACTGTTCCGTAAGGATCCATAGGGTTCCGTAGAGCTTCGTAGGTTCCCTAGAGGCCTCTGGAGTACCGCAGGAGCCAGGAGTGTTCCGTAGGGTCCTCTAGGGTTGAGTAAGTGCCCGCAGGAGTCTGTAGGAATCCGTGGGATTCTGTAAGGTTCTGGAGGGTTCTGCAGGGTTCCGTAGGGGCCCGTAGAGTTCCGTAGTGGCTGGTAAAGTTCCCTAGGGCCCTGTACCGTTCCGTAACTGCCTGCAAGGGTCTTTAGGCTTCCGTAGGGGCTGGTAGGGTTCCATAAAGTTCCGTGGGTTCCTGCAGAGTTCTGCAAGTGCCCGCAAGGGCCTGTAGGGGCCCACAGTGTTTCTGCCAGGTTCCGTAGAGTTCCGTAGGGGCCATATTTTTCTGTAGTGGCTGGTAGTATTCTGTAGGGGTCTGTAGGGTTCCGTAGGCGCCTGCAGTGTTTTGTAGGAGCCCATAGGGTTTTAGTGAGGTTCCGTTGTGTTGCTAAGGGTCTTGTAGAGTGCTGTCGGGTCCTGGAGTATTCTGTAGGGTTCCAGAGGGCCTCGTAGGGTTCCATCGAAATCTATAGGGTTCCCTAGGGGCCCATAGAGTCCCGTAGATTTCCGTAGGGACCTGTAGGGTTGTGTAAGTGCCCGCAGAAGTCTGTAGGAGTCTGTGGGATTCTGTAAGGTTCCGGAGGGTTCTGCAGGGTTCCGTAGGGACCCGTAGAGTTCCGTAGTGGCTGGTAAAGTTCCCTAGGGCCCTGTGGGGTTCTGTATGGACCTGTAGGGTTCCGTAGGGGCCTGCAGGGTTCCGTAAGTGCCCGCAGGTGTCTGTAGGGTTCCGTAGGGGTCTGTAGGGTTCCGTAGGCACCTGTAGTGTTCTGTAGGAGCCCATAGGGTTTTAGTGAGGTTCCGTTGTGTTGCTAAGGGTCTTGTAGAGTGCTGTCGGGTCCTGGAGTATTCTGTAGGGTTCCAGAGGGGCTGGTAGGGTTCCGTTGAAATCTGAAGGGTTCCCTAGGGGCCCGTAGAGTCCCGTAGATTTCCGTAGGGGCCTGTAGGGTTGTGTAAGTGCCCGCAGGGGTTGGTAGGAGCTTGTAGGGTGCCATATGTTTCCGGAGGGTTGTGTAGGGTTCCGTAGGGGCCTGTGGTGTTCCCTAGGGGCCTGTAGAGTCTCGTACAGTTCCGTAGGGTCCTGTAGGTTTCCATAAGCGCCCGCAGAGGTCTGAAGGGGCCCGTACTGTTCCGTAAGGATCCATAGGGTTCCGTAGAGCTTCGTAGGTTCCCTAGAGGCCTCTGGAGTACCGCAGGAGCCAGTAGTGTTCCGTAGGGTCCTCTAGGGTTGAGTAAGTGCCCGCAGGAGTCTGTAGGAATCCGTGGGATTCTGTAAGGTTCTGGAGGGTTCTGCAGGGTTCCGTAGGGGCCCGTAGAGTTCCGTAGTGGCTGGTAAAGTTCCCTAGGGCCCTGTACCGTTCCGTAACTGCCTGCAAGGGTCTTTAGGCTTCCGTAGGGGCTGGTAGGGTTCCATAAAGTTCCGTGGGTTCCTGCAGAGTTCTGCAAGTGCCCGCAAGGGCCTGTAGGGGCCCACAGTGTTTCTGCCAGGTTCCGTAGGGGCCATATTTTTCTGTAGTGGCTGGTAGTATTCTGTAGGGGTCTGTAGGGTTCCGTAGGCGCCTGCAGTGTTCTGTAGGAGCCCATAGGGTTTTAGTGAGGTTCCGTTGTGTTGCTAAGGGTCTTGTAGAGTGCTGTCGGGTCCTGGAGTATTCTGTAGGGTTCCAGAGGGCCTCGTAGGGTTCCATCGAAATCTATAGGGTTCCCTAGGGGCCCATAGAGTCCCGTAGATTTCCGTAGGGACCTGTAGGGTTGTGTAAGTGCCCGCAGAAGTCTGTAGGAGTCTGTGGGATTCTGTAAGGTTCCGGAGGGTTCTGCAGGGTTCCGTAGGGACGCGTAGAGTTCCGTAGTGGCTGGTAAAGTTCCGTAGGGCCCTGTGGGGTTCTGTATGGACCTGTAGGGTTCCGTAGGGGCCTGCAGGGTTCTGTAAGTGCCCGCAGGTGTCTGTAGGGTTCCGTAGGGGTCTGTAGGGTTCCGTAGGCACCTGCAGTGTTCTGTAGGAGCCCATAGGGTTTTAGTGAGGTTCCGTTGTGTTGCTAAGGGTCTTGTAGAGTGCTGTCGGGTCCTGGAGTATTCTGTAGGGTTCCAGAGGGGCTGGTAGGGTTCCGTCGAAATCTGAAGGGTTCCCTAGGGGCCCGTAGAGTCCCGTAGATTTCCGTAGGGGCCTGTAGGGTTGTGTAAGTGCCCGCAGGGGTTGGTAGGAGCTTGTAGGGTGCCATATGTTTCCGGAGGGTTGTGTAGGGTTCCGTAGGGGCCTGTGGTGTTCCCTAGGGGCCTGTAGAGTCTCGTACAGTTCCGTAGGGTCCTGTAGGTTTCCATAAGCGCCCGCAGAGGTCTGAAGGGGCCCGTACTGTTCCGTAAGGATCCATAGGGTTCCGTAGAGCTTCGTAGGTTCTCTAGAGGCCTCTGGAGTACCGCAGGAGCCAGCAGTGTTCCGTAGGGTCCTCTACGGTTGAGTAAGTGCCCGCAGGAGTCTGTAGGAATCCGTGGGATTCTGTAAGGTTCTGGAGGGTTCTGCAGGGTTCCGTAGGGGCCCGTAGAGTTCCGTAGTGGCTGGTAAAGTTCCCTAGGGCCCTGTACCGTTCCGTAACTGCCTGCAAGGGTCTTTAGGCTTCCGTAGGGGCTGGTAGGGTTCCATAAAGTTCCGTGGGTTCCTGCAGAGTTCTGCAAGTGCCCGCAAGGGCCTGTAGGGGCCCACAGTGTTTCTGCCAGGTTCCGTAGAGTTCCGTAGGGACCATATTTTTCTGTAGTGGCTGGTAGTATTCTGTAGGGGTCTGTAGGGTTCCGTAGGCGCCTGCAGTGTTCTGTAGGAGCCCATAGGGTTTTAGTGAGGTTCCGTTGTGTTGCTAAGGGTCTTGTAGAGTGCTGTCGGGTCCTGGAGTATTCTGTAGGGTTCCAGAGGGCCTCGTAGGGTTCCATCGAAATCTATAGGGTTCCCTAGGGGCCCATAGAGTCCCGTAGATTTCCGTAGGGACCTGTAGGGTTGTGTAAGTGCCCGCAGAAGTCTGTAGGAGTCTGTGGGATTCTGTAAGGTTCCGGAGGGTTCTGCAGGGTTCCGTAGGGACCCGTAGAGTTCCGTAGTGGCTGGTAAAGTTCCGTAGGGCCCTGTGGGGTTCTGTATGGACCTGTAGGGTTCCGTAGGGGCCTGCAGGGTTCCGTAAGTGCCCGCAGGTGTCTGTAGGGTTCCGTAGGGGTCTGTAGGGTTCCGTACGCACCTGTAGTGTTCTGTAGGAGCCCATAGGGTTTTAGTGAGGTTCCGTTGTGTTGCTAAGGGTCTTGTAGAGTGCTGTCGGGTCCTGGAGTATTCTGTAGGGTTCCAGAGGGGCTGGTAGGGTTCCGTCGAAATCTGAAGGGTTCCCTAGGGGCCCGTAGAGTCCCGTAGATTTCCGTAGGGGCCTGTAGGGTTGTGTAAGTGCCCGCAGGGGTTGGTAGGAGCTTGTAGGGTGCCATATGTTTCCGGAGGGTTGTGTAGGGTTCCGTAGGGGCCTGTGGTGTTCCCTAGGGGCCTGTAGAGTCTCGTACAGTTCCGTAGGGTCCTGTAGGTTTCCATAAGCGCCCGCAGAGGTCTGAAGGGGCCCGTACTGTTCCGTAAGGATCCATAGGGTTCCGTAGAGCTTCGTAGGTTCCCTAGAGGCCTCTGGAGTACCGCAGGAGCCAGTAGTGTTCCGTAGGGTCCTCTAGGGTTGAGTAAGTGCCCGCAGGAGTCTGTAGGAATCCGTGGGATTCTGTAAGGTTCTGGAGGGTTCTGCAGGGTTCCGTAGGGGCCCGTAGAGTTCCGTAGTGGCTGGTAAAGTTCCCTAGGGCCCTGTACCGTTCCGTAACTGCCTGCAAGGGTCTTTAGGCTTCCGTAGGGGCTGGTAGGGTTCCATAAAGTTCCGTGGGTTCCTGCAGAGTTCTGCAAGTGCCCGCAAGGGCCTGTAGGGGCCCACAGTGTTTCTGCCAGGTTCCGTAGAGTTCCGTAGGGGCCATATTTTTCTGTAGTGGCTGGTAGTATTCTGTAGGGGTCTGTAGGGTTCCGTAGGCGCCTGCAGTGTTTTGTAGGAGCCCATAGGGTTTTAGTGAGGTTCCGTTGTGTTGATAAGGGTCTTGTAGAGTGCTGTCGGGTCCTGGAGTATTCTGTAGGGTTCCAGAGGGCCTCGTAGGGTTCCATCGAAATCTATAGGGTTCCCTAGGGGCCCATAGAGTCCCGTAGATTTCCGTAGGGACCTGTAGGGTTGTGTAAGTGCCCGCAGAAGTCTGTAGGAGTCTGTGGGATTCTGTAAGGTTCCGGAGGGTTCTGCAGGGTTCCGTAGGGACCCGTAGAGTTCCGTAGTGGCTGGTAAAGTTCCCTAGGGCCCTGTGGGGTTCTGTATGGACCTGTAGGGTTCCGTAGGGGCCTGCAGGGTTCCGTAAGTGCCCGCAGGTGTCTGTAGGGTTCCGTAGGGGTCTGTAGGGTTCCGTAGGCACCTGTAGTGTTCTGTAGGAGCCCATAGGGTTTTAGTGAGGTTCCGTTGTGTTGCTAAGGGTCTTGTAGAGTGCTGTCGGGTCCTGGAGTATTCTGTAGGGTTCCAGAGGGGCTGGTAGGGTTCCGTCGAAATCTGAAGGGTTCCCTAGGGGCCCGTAGAGTCCCGTAGATTTCCGTAGGGGCCTGTAGGGTTGTGTAAGTGCCCGCAGGGGTTGGTAGGAGCTTGTAGGGTGCCATATGTTTCCGGAGGGTTGTGTAGGGTTCCGTAGGGGCCTGTGGTGTTCCCTAGGGGCCTGTAGAGTCTCGTACAGTTCCGTAGGGTCCTGTAGGTTTCCATAAGCGCCCGCAGAGGTCTGAAGGGGCCCGTACTGTTCCGTAAGGATCCATAGGGTTCCGTAGAGCTTCGTAGGTTCCCTAGAGGCCTCTGGAGTACCGCAGGAGCCAGTAGTGTTCCGTAGGGTCCTCTAGGGTTGAGTAAGTGCCCGCAGGAGTCTGTAGGAATCCGTGGGATTCTGTAAGGTTCTGGAGGGTTCTGCAGGGTTCCGTAGGGGCCCGTAGAGTTCCGTAGTGGCTGGTAAAGTTCCCTAGGGCCCTGTACCGTTCCGTAACTGCCTGCAAGGGTCTTTAGGCTTCCGTAGGGGCTGGTAGGGTTCCATAAAGTTCCGTGGGTTCCTGCAGAGTTCTGCAAGTGCCCGCAAGGGCCTGTAGGGGCCCACAGTGTTTCTGCCAGGTTCCGTAGGGGCCATATTTTTCTGTAGTGGCTGGTAGTATTCTGTAGGGGTCTGTAGGGTTCCGTAGGCGCCTGCAGTGTTCTGTAGGAGCCCATAGGGTTTTAGTGAGGTTCCGTTGTGTTGCTAAGGGTCTTGTAGAGTGCTGTCGGGTCCTGGAGTATTCTGTAGGGTTCCAGAGGGCCTCGTAGGGTTCCATCGAAATCTATAGGGTTCCCTAGGGGCCCATAGAGTCCCGTAGATTTCCGTAGGGACCTGTAGGGTTGTGTAAGTGCCCGCAGAAGTCGGTAGGAGTCTGTGGGATTCTGTAAGGTTCCGGAGGGTTCTGCGGGGTTCCGTAGGGACCCGTAGAGTTCCGTAGTGGCTGGTAAAGTTCCGTAGGGCCCTGTGGGGTTCTGTATGGACCTGTAGGGTTCCGTAGGGGCCTGCAGGGTTCCGTAAGTGCCCGCAGGTGTCTGTAGGGTTCCGTAGGGGTCTGTAGGGTTCCGTAGGCACCTGTAGTGTTCTGTAGGAGCCCATAGGGTTTTAGTGAGGTTCCGTTGTGTTGCTAAGGGTCTTGTAGAGTGCTGTCGGGTCCTGGAGTATTCTGTAGGGTTCCAGAGGGGCTGGTAGGGTTCCGTCGAAATCTGAAGGGTTCCCTAGGGGCCCGTAGAGTCCCGTAGATTTCCGTAGGGGCCTGTAGGGTTGTGTAAGTGCCCGCAGGGGTTGGTAGGAGCTTGTAGGGTGCCATATGTTTCCGGAGGGTTGTGTAGGGTTCCGTAGGGGCCTGTGGTGTTCCCTAGGGGCCTGTAGAGTCTCGTACAGTTCCGTAGGGTCCTGTAGGTTTCCATAAGCGCCCGCAGAGGTCTGAAGGGGCCCGTACTGTTCCGTAAGGATCCATAGGGTTCCGTAGAGCTTCGTAGGTTCCCTAGAGGCCTCTGGAGTACCGCAGGAGCCAGTAGTGTTCCGTAGGGTCCTCTAGGGTTGAGTAAGTGCCCGCAGGAGTCTGTAGGAATCCGTGGGATTCTGTAAGGTTCTGGAGGGTTCTGCAGGGTTCCGTAGGGGCCCGTAGAGTTCCGTAGTGGCTGGTAAAGTTCCCTAGGGCCCTGTACCGTTCCGTAACTGCCTGCAAGGGTCTTTAGGCTTCCGTAGGGGCTGGTAGGGTTCCATAAAGTTCCGTGGGTTCCTGCAGAGTTCTGCAAGTGCCCGCAAGGGCCTGTAGGGGCCCACAGTGTTTCTGCCAGGTTCCGTAGAGTTCCGTAGGGGCCATATTTTTCTGTAGTGGCTGGTAGTATTCTGTAGGGGTCTGTAGGGTTCCGTAGGCGCCTGCAGTGTTCTGTAGGAGCCCATAGGGTTTTAGTGAGGTTCCGTTGTGTTGCTAAGGGTCTTGTAGAGTGCTGTCGGGTCCTGGAGTATTCTGTAGGGTTCCAGAGGGCCTCGTAGGGTTCCATCGAAATCTATAGGGTTCCCTAGGGGCCCATAGAGTCCCGTAGATTTCCGTAGGGACCTGTAGGGTTGTGTAAGTGCCCGCAGAAGTCGGTAGGAGTCTGTGGGATTCTGTAAGGTTCCGGAGGGTTCTGCGGGGTTCCGTAGGGACCCGTAGAGTTCTGTAGTGGCTGGTAAAGTTCCGTAGGGCCCTGTGGGGTTCTGTATGGACCTGTAGGGTTCCGTAGGGGCCTGCAGGGTTCCGTAAGTGCCCGCAGGTGTCTGTAGGGTTCCGTAGGGGTCTGTAGGGTTCCGTAGGCACCTGTAGTGTTCTGTAGGAGCCCATAGGGTTTTAGTGAGGTTCCGTTGTGTTGCTAAGGGTCTTGTAGAGTGCTGTCGGGTCCTGGAGTATTCTGTAGGGTTCCAGAGGGGCTGGTAGGGTTCCGTCGAAATCTGAAGGGTTCCCTAGGGGCCCGTAGAGTCCCGTAGATTTCCGTAGGGGCCTGTAGGGTTGTGTAAGTGCCCGCAGGGGTTGGTAGGAGCTTGTAGGGTGCCATATGTTTCCGGAGGGTTGTGTAGGGTTCCGTAGGGGCCTGTGGTGTTCCCTAGGGGCCTGTAGAGTCTCGTACAGTTCCGTAGGGTCCTGTAGGTTTCCATAAGCGCCCGCAGAGGTCTGAAGGGGCCCGTACTGTTCCATAAGGATCCATAGGGTTCCGTAGAGCTTCGTAGGTTCCCTAGAGGCCTCTGGAGTACCGCAGGAGCCAGTAGTGTTCCGTAGGGTCCTCTAGGGTTGAGTAAGTGCCCGCAGGAGTCTGTAGGAATCCGTGGGATTCTGTAAGGTTCTGGAGGGTTCTGCAGGGTTCCGTAGGGGCCCGTAGAGTTCCGTAGTGGCTGGTAAAGTTCCCTAGGGCCCTGTACCGTTCCGTAACTGCCTGCAAGGGTCTTTAGGCTTCCGTAGGGGCTGGTAGGGTTCCATAAAGTTCCGTGGGTTCCTGCAGAGTTCTGCAAGTGCCCGCAAGGGCCTGTAGGGGCCCACAGTGTTTCTGCCAGGTTCCGTAGAGTTCCGTAGGGGCCATATTTTTCTGTAGTGGCTGGTAGTATTCTGTAGGGGTCTGTAGGGTTCCGTAGGCGCCTGCAGTGTTCTGTAGGAGCCCATAGGGTTTTAGTGAGGTTCCGTTGTGTTGCTAAGGGTCTTGTAGAGTGCTGTCGGGTCCTGGAGTATTCTGTAGGGTTCCAGAGGGCCTCGTAGGGTTCCATCGAAATCTATAGGGTTCCCTAGGGGCCCATAGAGTCCCGTAGATTTCCGTAGGGACCTGTAGGGTTGTGTAAGTGCCCGCAGAAGTCGGTAGGAGTCTGTGGGATTCTGTAAGGTTCCGGAGGGTTCTGCAGGGTTCCGTAGGGACCCGTAGAGTTCCGTAGTGGCTGGTAAAGTTCCGTAGGGCCCTGTGGGGTTCTGTATGGACCTGTAGGGTTCCGTAGGGGCCTGCAGGGTTCCGTAAGTGCCCGCAGGTGTCTGTAGGGTTCCGTAGGGGTCTGTAGGGTTCCGTAGGCACCTGCAGTGTTCTGTAGGAGCCCATAGGGTTTTAGTGAGGTTCCGTTGTGTTGCTAAGGGTCTTGTAGAGTGCTGTCGGGTCCTGGAGTATTCTGTAGGGTTCCAGAGGGGCTGGTAGGGTTCCGTCGAAATGGAAGGGTTCCCTAGGGGCCCGTAGAGTCCCGTAGATTTCCGTAGGGGCCTGTAGGGTTGTGTAAGTGCCCGCAGGGGTTGGTAGGAGCTTGTAGGGTGCCATATGTTTCCGGAGGGTTGTGTAGGGTTCCGTAGGGGCCTGTGGTGTTCCCTAGGGGCCTGTAGAGTCTCGTACAGTTCCGTAGGGTCCTGTAGGTTTCCATAAGCGCCCGCAGAGGTCTGAAGGGGCCCGTACTGTTCCATAAGGATCCATAGGGTTCCGTAGAGCTTCGTAGGTTCCCTAGAGGCCTCTGGAGTACCGCAGGAGCCAGTAGTGTTCCGTAGGGTCCTCTAGGGTTGAGTAAGTGCCCGCAGGAGTCTGTAGGAATCCGTGGGATTCTGTAAGGTTCTGGAGGGTTCTGCAGGGTTCCGTAGGGGCCCGTAGAGTTCCGTAGTGGCTGGTAAAGTTCCCTAGGGCCCTGTACCGTTCCGTAACTGCCTGCAAGGGTCTTTAGGCTTCCGTAGGGGCTGGTAGGGTTCCATAAAGTTCCGTGGGTTCCTGCAGAGTTCTGCAAGTGCCCGCAAGGGCCTGTAGGGGCCCACAGTGTTTCTGCCAGGTTCCGTAGAGTTCCGTAGGGGCCATATTTTTCTGTAGTGGCTGGTAGTATTCTGTAGGGGTCTGTAGGGTTCCGTAGGCGCCTGCAGTGTTCTGTAGGAGCCCATAGGGTTTTAGTGAGGTTCCGTTGTGTTGCTAAGGGTCTTGTAGAGTGCTGTCGGGTCCTGGAGTATTCTGTAGGGTTCCAGAGGGCCTCGTAGGGTTCCATCGAAATCTATAGGGTTCCCTAGGGGCCCATAGAGTCCCGTAGATTTCCGTAGGGACCTGTAGGGTTGTGTAAGTGCCCGCAGAAGTCTGTAGGAGTCTGTGGGATTCTGTAAGGTTCCGGAGGGTTCTGCAGGGTTCCGTAGGGACCCGTAGAGTTCCGTAGTGGCTGGTAAAGTTCCGTAGGGCCCTGTGGGGTTCTGTATGGACCTGTAGGGTTCCGTAGGGGCCTGCAGGGTTCTGTAAGTGCCCGCAGGTGTCTGTACGGTTCCGTAGGGGTCTGTAGGGTTCCGTAGGCACCTGCAGTGTTCTGTAGGAGCCCATAGGGTTTTAGTGAGGTTCCGTTGTGTTGCTAAGGGTCTTGTAGAGTGCTGTCGGGTCCTGGAGTATTCTGTAGGGTTCCAGAGGGGCTGGTAGGGTTCCGTCGAAATCTGAAGGGTTCCCTAGGGGCCCGTAGAGTCCCGTAGATTTCCGTAGGGGCCTGTAGGGTTGTGTAAGTGCCCGCAGGGGTTGGTAGGAGCTTGTAGGGTGCCATATGTTTCCGGAGGGTTGTGTAGGGTTCCGTAGGGGCCTGTGGTGTTCCCTAGGGGCCTGTAGAGTCTCGTACAGTTCCGTAGGGTCCTGTAGGTTTCCATAAGCGCCCGCAGAGGTCTGAAGGGGCCCGTACTGTTCCATAAGGATCCATAGGGTTCCGTAGAGCTTCGTAGGTTCCCTAGAGGCCTCTGGAGTACCGCAGGAGCCAGTAGTGTTCCGTAGGGTCCTCTAGGGTTGAGTAAGTGCCCGCAGGAGTCTGTAGGAATCCGTGGGATTCTGTAAGGTTCTGGAGGGTTCTGCAGGGTTCCGTAGGGGCCCGTAGAGTTCCGTAGTGGCTGGTAAAGTTCCCTAGGGCCCTGTACCGTTCCGTAACTGCCTGCAAGGGTCTTTAGGCTTCCGTAGGGGCTGGTAGGGTTCCATAAAGTTCCGTGGGTTCCTGCAGAGTTCTGCAAGTGCCCGCAAGGGCCTGTAGGGGCCCACAGTGTTTCTGCCAGGTTCCGTAGAGTTCCGTAGGGGCCATATTTTTCTGTAGTGGCTGGTAGTATTCTGTAGGGGTCTGTAGGGTTCCGTAGGCGCCTGCAGTGTTCTGTAGGAGCCCATAGGGTTTTAGTGAGGTTCCGTTGTGTTGCTAAGGGTCTTGTAGAGTGCTGTCGGGTCCTGGAGTATTCTGTAGGGTTCCAGAGGGCCTCGTAGGGTTCCATCGAAATCTATAGGGTTCCCTAGGGGCCCATAGAGTCCCGTAGATTTCCGTAGGGACCTGTAGGGTTGTGTAAGTGCCCGCAGAAGTCGGTAGGAGTCTGTGGGATTCTGTAAGGTTCCGGAGGGTTCTGCAGGGTTCCGTAGGGACCCGTAGAGTTCCGTAGTGGCTGGTAAAGTTCCGTAGGGCCCTGTGGGGTTCTGTATGGACCTGTAGGGTTCCGTAGGGGCCTGCAGGGTTCTGTAAGTGCCCGCAGGTGTCTGTAGGGTTCCGTAGGGGTCTGTAGGGTTCCGTAGGCACCTGCAGTGTTCTGTAGGAGCCCATAGGGTTTTAGTGAGGTTCCGTTGTGTTGCTAAGGGTCTTGTAGAGTGCTGTCGGGTCCTGGAGTATTCTGTAGGGTTCCAGAGGGGCTGGTAGGGTTCCGTCGAAATGGAAGGGTTCCCTAGGGGCCCGTAGAGTCCCGTAGATTTCCGTAGGGGCCTGTAGGGTTGTGTAAGTGCCCGCAGGGGTTGGTAGGAGCTTGTAGGGTGCCATATGTTTCCGGAGGGTTGTGTAGGGTTCCGTAGGGGCCTGTGGTGTTCCCTAGGGGCCTGTAGAGTCTCGTACAGTTCCGTAGGGTCCTGTAGGTTTCCATAAGCGCCCGCAGAGGTCTGAAGGGGCCCGTACTGTTCCATAAGGATCCATAGGGTTCCGTAGAGCTTCGTAGGTTCCCTAGAGGCCTCTGGAGTACCGCAGGAGCCAGTAGTGTTCCGTAGGGTCCTCTAGGGTTGAGTAAGTGCCCGCAGGAGTCTGTAGGAATCCGTGGGATTCTGTAAGGTTCTGGAGGGTTCTGCAGGGTTCCGTAGGGGCCCGTAGAGTTCCGTAGTGGCTGGTAAAGTTCCCTAGGGCCCTGTACCGTTCCGTAACTGCCTGCAAGGGTCTTTAGGCTTCCGTAGGGGCTGGTAGGGTTCCATAAAGTTCCGTGGGTTCCTGCAGAGTTCTGCAAGTGCCCGCAAGGGCCTGTAGGGGCCCACAGTGTTTCTGCCAGGTTCCGTAGAGTTCCGTAGGGGCCATATTTTTCTGTAGTGGCTGGTAGTATTCTGTAGGGGTCTGTAGGGTTCCGTAGGCGCCTGCAGTGTTCTGTAGGAGCCCATAGGGTTTTAGTGAGGTTCCGTTGTGTTGCTAAGGGTCTTGTAGAGTGCTGTCGGGTCCTGGAGTATTCTGTAGGGTTCCAGAGGGCCTCGTAGGGTTCCATCGAAATCTATAGGGTTCCCTAGGGGCCCATAGAGTCCCGTAGATTTCCGTAGGGACCTGTAGGGTTGTGTAAGTGCCCGCAGAAGTCTGTAGGAGTCTGTGGGATTCTGTAAGGTTCCGGAGGGTTCTGCAGGGTTCCGTAGGGACCCGTAGAGTTCCGTAGTGGCTGGTAAAGTTCCGTAGGGCCCTGTGGGGTTCTGTATGGACCTGTAGGGTTCCGTAGGGGCCTGCAGGGTTCTGTAAGTGCCCGCAGGTGTCTGTACGGTTCCGTAGGGGTCTGTAGGGTTCCGTAGGCACCTGCAGTGTTCTGTAGGAGCCCATAGGGTTTTAGTGAGGTTCCGTTGTGTTGCTAAGGGTCTTGTAGAGTGCTGTCGGGTCCTGGAGTATTCTGTAGGGTTCCAGAGGGGCTGGTAGGGTTCCGTCGAAATCTGAAGGGTTCCCTAGGGGCCCGTAGAGTCCCGTAGATTTCCGTAGGGGCCTGTAGGGTTGTGTAAGTGCCCGCAGGGGTTGGTAGGAGCTTGTAGGGTGCCATATGTTTCCGGAGGGTTGTGTAGGGTTCCGTAGGGGCCTGTGGTGTTCCCTAGGGGCCTGTAGAGTCTCGTACAGTTCCGTAGGGTCCTGTAGGTTTCCATAAGCGCCCGCAGAGGTCTGAAGGGGCCCGTACTGTTCCGTAAGGATCCATAGGGTTCCGTAGAGCTTCGTAGGTTCCCTAGAGGCCTCTGGAGTACCGCAGGAGCCAGGAGTGTTCCGTAGGGTCCTCTAGGGTTGAGTAAGTGCCCGCAGGAGTCTGTAGGAATCCGTGGGATTCTCTAAGGTTCTGGAGGGTTCTGCAGGGTTCCGTAGGGGCCCGTAGAGTTCCGTAGTGGCTGGTAAAGTTCCCTAGGGCCCTGTACCGTTCCGTAACTGCCTGCAAGGGTCTTTAGGCTTCCGTAGGGGCTGGTAGGGTTCCATAAAGTTCCGTGGGTTCCTGCAGAGTTCTGCAAGTGCCCGCAAGGGCCTGTAGGGGCCCACAGTGTTTCTGCCAGGTTCCGTAGGGGCCATATTTTTCTGTAGTGGCTGGTAGTATTCTGTAGGGGTCTGTAGGGTTCCGTAGGCGCCTGCAGTGTTCTGTAGGAGCCCATAGGGTTTTAGTGAGGTTCCGTTGTGTTGCTAAGGGTCTTGTAGAGTGCTGTCGGGTCCTGGAGTATTCTGTAGGGTTCCAGAGGGCCTCGTAGGGTTCCATTGAAATCTATAGGGTTCCCTAGGGGCCCATAGAGTCCCGTAGATTTCCGTAGGGACCTGTAGGGTTGTGTAAGTGCCCGCAGAAGTCTGTAGGAGTCTGTGGGATTCTGTAAGGTTCCGGAGGGTTCTGCAGGGTTCCGTAGGGACCCGTAGAGTTCCGTAGTGGCTGGTAAAGTTCCGTAGGGCCCTGTGGGGTTCTGTATGGACCTGTAGGGTTCCGTAGGGGCCTGCAGGGTTCCGTAAGTGCCCGCAGGTGTCTGTAGGGTTCCGTAGGGGTCTGTAGGGTTCCGTACGCACCTGTAGTGTTCTGTAGGAGCCCATAGGGTTTTAGTGAGGTTCCGTTGTGTTGCTAAGGGTCTTGTAGAGTGCTGTCGGCTCCTGGAGTATTCTGTAGGGTTCCAGAGGGGCTGGTAGGGTTCCGTCGAAATCTGAAGGGTTCCCTAGGGGCCCGTAGAGTCCCGTAGATTTCCGTAGGGGCCTGTAGGGTTGTGTAAGTGCCCGCAGGGGTTGGTAGGAGCTTGTAGGGTGCCATATGTTTCCGGGGGGTTGTGTAGGGTTCCGTAGGGGCCTGTGGTGTTCCCTAGGGGCCTGTAGAGTCTCGTACAGTTCCGTAGGGTCCTGTAGGTTTCCATAAGCGCCCGCAGAGGTCTGAAGGGGCCCGTACTGTTCCGTAAGGATCCATAGGGTTCCGTAGAGCTTCGTAGGTTCCCTAGAGGCCTCTGGAGTACCGCAGGAGCCAGCAGTGTTCCGTAGGGTCCTCTAGGGTTGAGTAAGTGCCCGCAGGAGTCTGTAGGAATCCGTGGGATTCTCTAAGGTTCTGGAGGGTTCTGCAGGGTTCCGTAGGGGCCCGTAGAGTTCCGTAGTGGCTGGTAAAGTTCCCTAGGGCCCTGTACCGTTCCGTAACTGCCTGCAAGGGTCTTTAGGCTTCCGTAGGGGCTGGTAGGGTTCCATAAAGTTCCGTGGGTTCCTGCAGAGTTCTGCAAGTGCCCGCAAGGGCCTGTAGGGGCCCACAGTGTTTCTGCCAGGTTCCGTAGAGTTCCGTAGGGGCCATATTTTTCTGTAGTGGCTGGTAGTATTCTGTAGGGGTCTGTAGGGTTCCGTAGGCGCCTGCAGTGTTTTGTAGGAGCCCATAGGGTTTTAGTGAGGTTCCGTTGTGTTGCTAAGGGTCTTGTAGAGTGCTGTCGGGTCCTGGAGTATTCTGTAGGGTTCCAGAGGGCCTCGTAGGGTTCCATCGAAATCTATAGGGTTCCCTAGGGGCCCATAGAGTCCCGTAGATTTCCGTAGGGACCTGTAGGGTTGTGTAAGTGCCCGCAGAAGTCTGTAGGAGTCTGTGGGATTCTGTAAGGTTCCGGAGGGTTCTGCAGGGTTCCGTAGGGACCCGTAGAGTTCCGTAGTGGCTGGTAAAGTTCCCTAGGGCCCTGTGGGGTTCTGTATGGACCTGTAGGGTTCCGTAGGGGCCTGCAGGGTTCCGTAAGTGCCCGCAGGTGTCTGTAGGGTTCCGTAGGGGTCTGTAGGGTTCCGTAGGCACCTGTAGTGTTCTGTAGGAGCCCATAGGGTTTTAGTGAGGTTCCGTTGTGTTGCTAAGGGTCTTGTAGAGTGCTGTCGGGTCCTGGAGTATTCTGTAGGGTTCCAGAGGGGCTGGTAGGGTTCCGTTGAAATCTGAAGGGTTCCCTAGGGGCCCGTAGAGTCCCGTAGATTTCCGTAGGGGCCTGTAGGGTTGTGTAAGTGCCCGCAGGGGTTGGTAGGAGCTTGTAGGGTGCCATATGTTTCCGGAGGGTTGTGTAGGGTTCCGTAGGGGCCTGTGGTGTTCCCTAGGGGCCTGTAGAGTCTCGTACAGTTCCGTAGGGTCCTGTAGGTTTCCATAAGCGCCCGCAGAGGTCTGAAGGGGCCCGTACTGTTCCGTAAGGATCCATAGGGTTCCGTAGAGCTTCGTAGGTTCCCTAGAGGCCTCTGGAGTACCGCAGGAGCCAGCAGTGTTCCGTAGGGTCCTCTAGGGTTGAGTAAGTGCCCGCAGGAGTCTGTAGGAATCCGTGGGATTCTCTAAGGTTCTGGAGGGTTCTGCAGGGTTCCGTAGGGGCCCGTAGAGTTCCGTAGTGGCTGGTAAAGTTCCCTAGGGCCCTGTACCGTTCCGTAACTGCCTGCAAGGGTCTTTAGGCTTCCGTAGGGGCTGGTAGGGTTCCATAAAGTTCCGTGGGTTCCTGCAGAGTTCTGCAAGTGCCCGCAAGGGCCTGTAGGGGCCCACAGTGTTTCTGCCAGGTTCCGTAGGGGCCATATTTTTCTGTAGTGGCTGGTAGTATTCTGTAGGGGTCTGTAGGGTTCCGTAGGCGCCTGCAGTGTTCTGTAGGAGCCCATAGGGTTTTAGTGAGGTTCCGTTGTGTTGCTAAGGGTCTTGTAGAGTGCTGTCGGGTCCTGGAGTATTCTGTAGGGTTCCAGAGGGCCTCGTAGGGTTCCATCGAAATCTATAGGGTTCCCTAGGGGCCCATAGAGTCCCGTAGATTTCCGTAGGGACCTGTAGGGTTGTGTAAGTGCCCGCAGAAGTCGGTAGGAGTCTGTGGGATTCTGTAAGGTTCCGGAGGGTTCTGCAGGGTTCCGTAGGGACCCGTAGAGTTCCGTAGTGGCTGGTAAAGTTCCGTAGGGCCCTGTGGGGTTCTGTATGGACCTGTAGGGTTCCTTAGGGGCCTGCAGGGTTCCGTAAGTGCCCGCAGGTGTCTGTAGGGTTCCGTAGGGGTCTGTAGGGTTCCGTAGGCACCTGTAGTGTTCTGTAGGAGCCCATAGGGTTTTAGTGAGGTTCCGTTGTGTTGCTAAGGGTCTTGTAGAGTGCTGTCGGGTCCTGGAGTATTCTGTAGGGTTCCAGAGGGGCTGGTAGGGTTCCGTCGAAATCTGAAGGGTTCCCTAGGGGCCCGTAGAGTCCCGTAGATTTCCGTAGGGGCCTGTAGGGTTGTGTAAGTGCCCGCAGGGGTTGGTAGGAGCTTGTAGGGTGCCATATGTTTCCGGAGGGTTGTGTAGGGTTCCGTAGGGGCCTGTGGTGTTCCCTAGGGGCCTGTAGAGTCTCGTACAGTTCCGTAGGGTCCTGTAGGTTTCCATAAGCGCCCGCAGAGCTCTGAAGGGGCCCGTACTGTTCCATAAGGATCCATAGGGTTCCGTAGAGCTTCGTAGGTTCCCTAGAGGCCTCTGGAGTACCGCAGGAGCCAGTAGTGTTCCGTAGGGTCCTCTAGGGTTGAGTAAGTGCCCGCAGGAGTCTGTAGGAATCCGTGGGATTCTGTAAGGTTCTGGAGGGTTCTGCAGGGTTCCGTAGGGGCCCGTAGAGTTCCGTAGTGGCTGGTAAAGTTCCCTAGGGCCCTGTACCGTTCTGTAACTGCCTGCAAGGGTCTTTAGGCTTCCGTAGGGGCTGGTAGGGTTCCATAAAGTTCCGTGGGTTCCTGCAGAGTTCTGCAAGTGCCCGCAAGGGCCTGTAGGGGCCCACAGTGTTTCTGCCAGGTTCCGTAGAGTTCCGTAGGGGCCATATTTTTCTGTAGTGGCTGGTAGTATTCTGTAGGGGTCTGTAGGGTTCCGTAGGCGCCTGCAGTGTTCTGTAGGAGCCCATAGGGTTTTAGTGAGGTTCCGTTGTGTTGCTAAGGGTCTTGTAGAGTGCTGTCGGGTCCTGGAGTATTCTGTAGGGTTCCAGAGGGCCTCGTAGGGTTCCATCGAAATCTATAGGGTTCCCTAGGGGCCCATAGAGTCCCGTAGATTTCCGTAGGGACCTGTAGGGTTGTGTAAGTGCCCGCAGAAGTCTGTAGGAGTCTGTGGGATTCTGTAAGGTTCCGGAGGGTTCTGCAGGGTTCCGTAGGGACCCGTAGAGTTCCGTAGTGGCTGGTAAAGTTCCGTAGGGCCCTGTGGGGTTCTGTATGGACCTGTAGGGTTCCGTAGGGGCCTGCAGGGTTCTGTAAGTGCCCGCAGGTGTCTGTAGGGTTCCGTAGGGGTCTGTAGGGTTCCGTAGGCACCTGCAGTGTTCTGTAGGAGCCCATAGGGTTTTAGTGAGGTTCCGTTGTGTTGCTAAGGGTCTTGTAGAGTGCTGTCGGGTCCTGGAGTATTCTGTAGGGTTCCAGAGGGCCTCGTAGGGTTCCGTCGAAATGGAAGGGTTCCCTAGGGGCCCGTAGAGTCCCGTAGATTTCCGTAGGGGCCTGTAGGGTTGTGTAAGTGCCCGCAGGGGTTGGTAGGAGCTTGTAGGGTGCCATATGTTTCCGGAGGGTTGTGTAGGGTTCCGTAGGGGCCTGTGGTGTTCCCTAGGGGCCTGTAGAGTCTCGTACAGTTCCGTAGGGTCCTGTAGGTTTCCATAAGCGCCCGCAGAGGTCTGAAGGGGCCCGTACTGTTCCATAAGGATCCATAGGGTTCCGTAGAGCTTCGTAGGTTCCCTAGAGGCCTCTGGAGTACCGCAGGAGCCAGTAGTGTTCCGTAGGGTCCTCTAGGGTTGAGTAAGTGCCCGCAGGAGTCTGTAGGAATCCGTGGGATTCTGTAAGGTTCTGGAGGGTTCTGCAGGGTTCCGTAGGGGCCCGTAGAGTTCCGTAGTGGCTGGTAAAGTTCCCTAGGGCCCTGTACCGTTCCGTAACTGCCTGCAAGGGTCTTTAGGCTTCCGTAGGGGCTGGTAGGGTTCCATAAAGTTCCGTGGGTTCCTGCAGAGTTCTGCAAGTGCCCGCAAGGGCCTGTAGGGGCCCACAGTGTTTCTGCCAGGTTCCGTAGAGTTCCGTAGGGGCCATATTTTTCTGTAGTGGCTGGTAGTATTCTGTAGGGGTCTGTAGGGTTCCGTAGGCGCCTGCAGTGTTCTGTAGGAGCCCATAGGGTTTTAGTGAGGTTCCGTTGTGTTGCTAAGGGTCTTGTAGAGTGCTGTCGGGTCCTGGAGTATTCTGTAGGGTTCCAGAGGGCCTCGTAGGGTTCCATCGAAATCTATAGGGTTCCCTAGGGGCCCATAGAGTCCCGTAGATTTCCGTAGGGACCTGTAGGGTTGTGTAAGTGCCCGCAGAAGTCTGTAGGAGTCTGTGGGATTCTGTAAGGTTCCGGAGGGTTCTGCAGGGTTCCGTAGGGACCCGTAGAGTTCCGTAGTGGCTGGTAAAGTTCCGTAGGGCCCTGTGGGGTTCTGTATG
This sequence comes from Numenius arquata, assembly GCF_964106895.1. Lineage (NCBI taxonomy): Eukaryota > Metazoa > Chordata > Aves > Charadriiformes > Scolopacidae > Numenius > Numenius arquata. Next base: position 49,165 of record NW_027414570.1, read on the forward strand.
GACCTGTAGGGTTCCGTAGGGGCCTGCAGGGTTCTGTAAGTGCCCGCAGGTGTCTGTACGGTTCCGTAGGGGTCTGTAGGGTTCCGTAGGCACCTGCAGTGTTCTGTAGGAGCCCATAGGGTTTTAGTGAGGTTCCGTTGTGTTGCTAAGGGTCTTGTAGAGTGCTGTCGGGTCCTGGAGTATTCTGTAGGGTTCCAGAGGGGCTGGTAGGGTTCCGTCGAAATCTGAAGGGTTCCCTAGGGGCCCGTAGAGTCCCGTAGATTTCCGTAGGGGCCTGTAGGGTTGTGTAAGTGCCCGCAGGGGTTGGTAGGAGCTTGTAGGGTGCCATATGTTTCCGGAGGGTTGTGTAGGGTTCCGTAGGGGCCTGTGGTGTTCCCTAGGGGCCTGTAGAGTCTCGTACAGTTCCGTAGGGTCCTGTAGGTTTCCATAAGCGCCCGCAGAGGTCTGAAGGGGCCCGTACTGTTCCGTAAGGATCCATAGGGTTCCGTAGAGCTTCGTAGGTTCCCTAGAGGCCTCTGGAGTACCGCAGGAGCCAGTAGTGTTCCGTAGGGTCCTCTAGGGTTGAGTAAGTGCCCGCAGGAGTCTGTAGGAATCCGTGGGATTCTGTAAGGTTCTGGAGGGTTCTGCAGGGTTCCGTAGGGGCCCGTAGAGTTCCGTAGTGGCTGGTAAAGTTCCCTAGGGCCCTGTACCGTTCCGTAACTGCCTGCAAGGGTCTTTAGGCTTCCGTAGGGGCTGGTAGGGTTCCATAAAGTTCCGTGGGTTCCTGCAGAGTTCTGCAAGTGCCCGCAAGGGCCTGTAGGGGCCCACAGTGTTTCTGCCAGGTTCCGTAGAGTTCCGTAGGGGCCATATTTTTCTGTAGTGGCTGGTAGTATTCTGTAGGGGTCTGTAGGGTTCCGTAGGCGCCTGCAGTGTTCTGTAGGAGCCCATAGGGTTTTAGTGAGGTTCCGTTGTGTTGCTAAGGGTCTTGTAGAGTGCTGTCGGGTCCTGGAGTATTCTGTAGGGTTCCAGAGGGCCTCGTAGGGTTCCATCGAAATCTATAGGGTTCCCTAGGGGCCCATAGAGTCCCGTAGATTTCCGTAGGGACCTGTAGGGTTGTGTAAGTGCCCGCAGAAGTCGGTAGGAGTCTGTGGGATTCTGTAAGGTTCCGGAGGGTTCTGCAGGGTTCCGTAGGGACCCGTAGAGTTCCGTAGTGGCTGGTAAAGTTCCGTAGGGCCCTGTGGGGTTCTGTATGGACCTGTAGGGTTCCGTAGGGGCCTGCAGGGTTCCATAAGTGCCCGCAGGTGTCTGTAGGGTTCCGTAGGGGTCTGTAGGGTTCCGTAGGCACCTGTAGTGTTCTGTAGGAGCCCATAGGGTTTTAGTGAGGTTCCGTTGTGTTGCTAAGGGTCTTGTAGAGTGCTGTCGGGTCCTGGAGTATTCTGTAGGGTTCCAGAGGGGCTGGTAGGGTTCCGTCGAAATCTGAAGGGTTCCCTAGGGGCCCGTAGAGTCCCGTAGATTTCCGTAGGGGCCTGTAGGGTTGTGTAAGTGCCCGCAGGGGTTGGTAGGAGCTTGTAGGGTGCCATATGTTTCCGGAGGGTTGTGTAGGGTTCCGTAGGGGCCTGTGGTGTTCCCTAGGGGCCTGTAGAGTCTCGTACAGTTCCGTAGGGTCCTGTAGGTTTCCATAAGCGCCCGCAGAGGTCTGAAGGGGCCCGTACTGTTCCATAAGGATCCATAGGGTTCCGTAGAGCTTCGTAGGTTCCCTAGAGGCCTCTGGAGTACCGCAGGAGCCAGTAGTGTTCCGTAGGGTCCTCTAGGGTTGAGTAAGTGCCCGCAGGAGTCTGTAGGAATCCGTGGGATTCTCTAAGGTTCTGGAGGGTTCTGCAGGGTTCCGTAGGGGCCCGTAGAGTTCCGTAGTGGCTGGTAAAGTTCCCTAGGGCCCTGTACCGTTCCGTAACTGCCTGCAAGGGTCTTTAGGCTTCCGTAGGGGCTGGTAGGGTTCCATAAAGTTCCGTGGGTTCCTGCAGAGTTCTGCAAGTGCCCGCAAGGGCCTGTAGGGGCCCACAGTGTTTCTGCCAGGTTCCGTAGAGTTCCGTAGGGGCCATATTTTTCTGTAGTGGCTGGTAGTATTCTGTAGGGGTCTGTAGGGTTCCGTAGGCGCCTGCAGTGTTCTGTAGGAGCCCATAGGGTTTTAGTGAGGTTCCGTTGTGTTGCTAAGGGTCTTGTAGAGTGCTGTCGGGTCCTGGAGTATTCTGTAGGGTTCCAGAGGGCCTCGTAGGGTTCCATCGAAATCTATAGGGTTCCCTAGGGGCCCATAGAGTCCCGTAGATTTCCGTAGGGACCTGTAGGGTTGTGTAAGTGCCCGCAGAAGTCTGTAGGAGTCTGTGGGATTCTGTAAGGTTCCGGAGGGTTCTGCAGGGTTCCGTAGGGACCCGTAGAGTTCCGTAGTGGCTGGTAAAGTTCCGTAGGGCCCTGTGGGGTTCTGTATGGACCTGTAGGGTTCCGTAGGGGCCTGCAGGGTTCTGTAAGTGCCCGCAGGTGTCTGTAGGGTTCCGTAGGGGTCTGTAGGGTTCCGTAGGCACCTGCAGTGTTCTGTAGGAGCCCATAGGGTTTTAGTGAGGTTCCGTTGTGTTGCTAAGGGTCTTGTAGAGTGCTGTCGGGTCCTGGAGTATTCTGTAGGGTTCCAGAGGGGCTGGTAGGGTTCCGTCGAAATCTGAAGGGTTCCCTAGGGGCCCGTAGAGTCCCGTAGATTTCCGTAGGGGCCTGTAGGGTTGTGTAAGTGCCCACAGGGGTTGGTAGGAGCTTGTAGGGTGCCATATGTTTCCGGAGGGTTGTGTAGGGTTCCGTAGGGGCCTGTGGTGTTCCCTAGGGGCCTGTAGAGTCTCGTACAGTTCCGTAGGGTCCTGTAGGTTTCCATAAGCGCCCGCAGAGGTCTGAAGGGGCCCGTACTGTTCCGTAAGGATCCATAGGGTTCCGTAGAGCTTCGTAGGTTCCCTAGAGGCCTCTGGAGTACCGCAGGAGCCAGGAGTGTTCCGTAGGGTCCTCTAGGGTTGAGTAAGTGCCCGCAGGAGTCTGTAGGAATCCGTGGGATTCTCTAAGGTTCTGGAGGGTTCTGCAGGGTTCCGTAGGGGCCCGTAGAGTTCCGTAGTGGCTGGTAAAGTTCCCTAGGGCCCTGTACCGTTCCGTAACTGCCTGCAAGGGTCTTTAGGCTTCCGTAGGGGCTGGTAGGGTTCCATAAAGTTCCGTGGGTTCCTGCAGAGTTCTGCAAGTGCCCGCAAGGGCCTGTAGGGGCCCACAGTGTTTCTGCCAGGTTCCGTAGAGTTCCGTAGGGGCCATATTTTTCTGTAGTGGCTGGTAGTATTCTGTAGGGGTCTGTAGGGTTCCGTAGGCGCCTGCAGTGTTCTGTAGGAGCCCATAGGGTTTTAGTGAGGTTCCGTTGTGTTGCTAAGGGTCTTGTAGAGTGCTGTCGGGTCCTGGAGTATTCTGTAGGGTTCCAGAGGGCCTCGTAGGGTTCCATCGAAATCTATAGGGTTCCCTAGGGGCCCATAGAGTCCCGTAGATTTCCGTAGGGACCTGTAGGGTTGTGTAAGTGCCCGCAGAAGTCTGTAGGAGTCTGTGGGATTCTGTAAGGTTCCGGAGGGTTCTGCAGGGTTCCGTAGGGACCCGTAGAGTTCCGTAGTGGCTGGTAAAGTTCCGTAGGGCCCTGTGGGGTTCTGTATGGACCTGTAGGGTTCCGTAGGGGCCTGCAGGGTTCTGTAAGTGCCCGCAGGTGTCTGTACGGTTCCGTAGGGGTCTGTAGGGTTCCGTAGGCACCTGCAGTGTTCTGTAGGAGCCCATAGGGTTTTAGTGAGGTTCCGTTGTGTTGCTAAGGGTCTTGTAGAGTGCTGTCGGGTCCTGGAGTATTCTGTAGGGTTCCAGAGGGGCTGGTAGGGTTCCGTCGAAATCTGAAGGGTTCCCTAGGGGCCCGTAGAGTCCCGTAGATTTCCGTAGGGGCCTGTAGGGTTGTGTAAGTGCCCACAGGGGTTGGTAGGAGCTTGTAGGGTGCCATATGTTTCCGGAGGGTTGTGTAGGGTTCCGTAGGGGCCTGTGGTGTTCCCTAGGGGCCTGTAGAGTCTCGTACAGTTCCGTAGGGTCCTGTAGGTTTCCATAAGCGCCCGCAGAGGTCTGAAGGGGCCCGTACTGTTCCGTAAGGATCCATAGGGTTCCGTAGAGCTTCGTAGGTTCCCTAGAGGCCTCTGGAGTACCGCAGGAGCCAGGAGTGTTCCGTAGGGTCCTCTAGGGTTGAGTAAGTGCCCGCAGGAGTCTGTAGGAATCCGTGGGATTCTCTAAGGTTCTGGAGGGTTCTGCAGGGTTCCGTAGGGGCCCGTAGAGTTCCGTAGTGGCTGGTAAAGTTCCCTAGGGCCCTGTACCGTTCCGTAACTGCCTGCAAGGGTCTTTAGGCTTCCGTAGGGGCTGGTAGGGTTCCATAAAGTTCCGTGGGTTCCTGCAGAGTTCTGCAAGTGCCCGCAAGGGCCTGTAGGGGCCCACAGTGTTTCTGCCAGGTTCCGTAGAGTTCCGTAGGGGCCATATTTTTCTGTAGTGGCTGGTAGTATTCTGTAGGGGTCTGTAGGGTTCCGTAGGCGCCTGCAGTGTTCTGTAGGAGCCCATAGGGTTTTAGTGAGGTTCCGTTGTGTTGCTAAGGGTCTTGTAGAGTGCTGTCGGGTCCTGGAGTATTCTGTAGGGTTCCAGAGGGCCTCGTAGGGTTCCATCGAAATCTATAGGGTTCCCTAGGGGCCCATAGAGTCCCGTAGATTTCCGTAGGGACCTGTAGGGTTGTGTAAGTGCCCGCAGAAGTCTGTAGGAGTCTGTGGGATTCTGTAAGGTTCCGGAGGGTTCTGCAGGGTTCCGTAGGGACCCGTAGAGTTCCGTAGTGGCTGGTAAAGTTCCGTAGGGCCCTGTGGGGTTCTGTATGGACCTGTAGGGTTCCGTAGGGGCCTGCAGGGTTCCGTAAGTGCCCGCAGGTGTCTGTAGGGTTCCGTAGGGGTCTGTAGGGTTCCGTAGGCACCTGTAGTGTTCTGTAGGAGCCCATAGGGTTTTAGTGAGGTTCCGTTGTGTTGCTAAGGGTCTTGTAGAGTGCTGTCGGGTCCTGGAGTATTCTGTAGGGTTCCAGAGGGGCTGGTAGGGTTCCGTCGAAATCTGAAGGGTTCCCTAGGGGCCCGTAGAGTCCCGTAGATTTCCGTAGGGGCCTGTAGGGTTGTGTAAGTGCCCGCAGGGGTTGGTAGGAGCTTGTAGGGTGCCATATGTTTCCGGAGGGTTGTGTAGGGTTCCGTAGGGGCCTGTGGTGTTCCCTAGGGGCCTGTAGAGTCTCGTACAGTTCCGTAGGGTCCTGTAGGTTTCCATAAGCGCCCGCAGAGGTCTGAAGGGGCCCGTACTGTTCCGTAAGGATCCATAGGGTTCCGTAGAGCTTCGTAGGTTCCCTAGAGGCCTCTGGAGTACCGCAGGAGCCAGTAGTGTTCCGTAGGGTCCTCTAGGGTTGAGTAAGTGCCCGCAGGAGTCTGTAGGAATCCGTGGGATTCTGTAAGGTTCTGGAGGGTTCTGCAGGGTTCCGTAGGGGCCCGTAGAGTTCCGTAGTGGCTGGTAAAGTTCCCTAGGGCCCTGTACCGTTCCGTAACTGCCTGCAAGGGTCTTTAGGCTTCCGTAGGGGCTGGTAGGGTTCCATAAAGTTCCGTGGGTTCCTGCAGAGTTCTGCAAGTGCCCGCAAGGGCCTGTAGGGGCCCACAGTGTTTCTGCCAGGTTCCGTAGAGTTCCGTAGGGGCCATATTTTTCTGTAGTGGCTGGTAGTATTCTGTAGGGGTCTGTAGGGTTCCGTAGGCGCCTGCAGTGTTCTGTAGGAGCCCATAGGGTTTTAGTGAGGTTCCGTTGTGTTGCTAAGGGTCTTGTAGAGTGCTGTCGGGTCCTGGAGTATTCTGTAGGGTTCCAGAGGGCCTCGTAGGGTTCCATCGAAATCTATAGGGTTCCCTAGGGGCCCATAGAGTCCCGTAGATTTCCGTAGGGACCTGTAGGGTTGTGTAAGTGCCCGCAGAAGTCTGTAGGAGTCTGTGGGATTCTGTAAGGTTCCGGAGGGTTCTGCAGGGTTCCGTAGGGACCCGTAGAGTTCCGTAGTGGCTGGTAAAGTTCCGTAGGGCCCTGTGGGGTTCTGTATGGACCTGTAGGGTTCCGTAGGGGCCTGCAGGGTTCCGTAAGTGCCCGCAGGTGTCTGTAGGGTTCCGTAGGGGTCTGTAGGGTTCCGTAGGCACCTGTAGTGTTCTGTAGGAGCCCATAGGGTTTTAGTGAGGTTCCGTTGTGTTGCTAAGGGTCTTGTAGAGTGCTGTCGGGTCCTGGAGTATTCTGTAGGGTTCCAGAGGGGCTGGTAGGGTTCCGTCGAAATCTGAAGGGTTCCCTAGGGGCCCGTAGAGTCCCGTAGATTTCCGTAGGGACCTGTAGGGTTGTGTAAGTGCCCGCAGGGGTTGGTAGGAGCTTGTAGGGTGCCATATGTTTCCGGAGGGTTGTGTAGGGTTCCGTAGGGGCCTGTGGTGTTCCCTAGGGGCCTGTAGAGTCTCGTACAGTTCCGTAGGGTCCTGTAGGTTTCCATAAGCGCCCGCAGAGGTCTGAAGGGGCCCGTACTGTTCCGTAAGGATCCATAGGGTTCCGTAGAGCTTCGTAGGTTCCCTAGAGGCCTCTGGAGTACCGCAGGAGCCAGTAGTGTTCCGTAGGGTCCTCTAGGGTTGAGTAAGTGCCCGCAGGAGTCTGTAGGAATCCGTGGGATTCTCTAAGGTTCTGGAGGGTTCTGCAGGGTTCCGTAGGGGCCCGTAGAGTTCCGTAGTGGCTGGTAAAGTTCCCTAGGGCCCTGTACCGTTCCGTAACTGCCTGCAAGGGTCTTTAGGCTTCCGTAGGGGCTGGTAGGGTTCCATAAAGTTCCGTGGGTTCCTGCAGAGTTCTGCAAGTGCCCGCAAGGGCCTGTAGGGGCCCACAGTGTTTCTGCCAGGTTCCGTAGAGTTCCGTAGGGGCCATATTTTTCTGTAGTGGCTGGTAGTATTCTGTAGGGGTCTGTAGGGTTCCGTAGGCGCCTGCAGTGTTCTGTAGGAGCCCATAGGGTTTTAGTGAGGTTCCGTTGTGTTGCTAAGGGTCTTGTAGAGTGCTGTCGGGTCCTGGAGTATTCTGTAGGGTTCCAGAGGGCCTCGTAGGGTTCCATCGAAATCTATAGGGTTCCCTAGGGGCCCATAGAGTCCCGTAGATTTCCGTAGGGACCTGTAGGGTTGTGTAAGTGCCCGCAGAAGTCTGTAGGAGTCTGTGGGATTCTGTAAGGTTCCGGAGGGTTCTGCAGGGTTCCGTAGGGACCCGTAGAGTTCCGTAGTGGCTGGTAAAGTTCCGTAGGGCCCTGTGGGGTTCTGTATGGACCTGTAGGGTTCCGTAGGGGCCTGCAGGGTTCCGTAAGTGCCCGCAGGTGTCTGTAGGGTTCCGTAGGGGTCTGTAGGGTTCCGTAGGCACCTGTAGTGTTCTGTAGGAGCCCATAGGGTTTTAGTGAGGTTCCGTTGTGTTGCTAAGGGTCTTGTAGAGTGCTGTCGGGTCCTGGAGTATTCTGTAGGGTTCCAGAGGGGCTGGTAGGGTTCCGTCGAAATCTGAAGGGTTCCCTAGGGGCCCGTAGAGTCCCGTAGATTTCCGTAGGGGCCTGTAGGGTTGTGTAAGTGCCCGCAGGGGTTGGTAGGAGCTTGTAGGGTGCCATATGTTTCCGGAGGGTTGTGTAGGGTTCCGTAGGGGCCTGTGGTGTTCCCTAGGGGCCTGTAGAGTCTCGTACAGTTCCGTAGGGTCCTGTAGGTTTCCATAAGCGCCCGCAGAGGTCTGAAGGGGCCCGTACTGTTCCGTAAGGATCCATAGGGTTCCGTAGAGCTTCGTAGGTTCCCTAGAGGCCTCTGGAGTACCGCAGGAGCCAGTAGTGTTCCGTAGGGTCCTCTAGGGTTGAGTAAGTGCCCGCAGGAGTCTGTAGGAATCCGTGGGATTCTGTAAGGTTCTGGAGGGTTCTGCAGGGTTCCGTAGGGGCCCGTAGAGTTCCGTAGTGGCTGGTAAAGTTCCCTAGGGCCCTGTACCGTTCCGTAACTGCCTGCAAGGGTCTTTAGGCTTCCGTAGGGGCTGGTAGGGTTCCATAAAGTTCCGTGGGTTCCTGCAGAGTTCTGCAAGTGCCCGCAAGGGCCTGTAGGGGCCCACAGTGTTTCTGCCAGGTTCCGTAGAGTTCCGTAGGGGCCATATTTTTCTGTAGTGGCTGGTAGTATTCTGTAGGGGTCTGTAGGGTTCCGTAGGCGCCTGCAGTGTTCTGTAGGAGCCCATAGGGTTTTAGTGAGGTTCCGTTGTGTTGCTAAGGGTCTTGTAGAGTGCTGTCGGGTCCTGGAGTATTCTGTAGGGTTCCAGAGGGCCTCGTAGGGTTCCATCGAAATCTATAGGGTTCCCTAGGGGCCCATAGAGTCCCGTAGATTTCCGTAGGGACCTGTAGGGTTGTGTAAGTGCCCGCAGAAGTCTGTAGGAGTCTGTGGGATTCTGTAAGGTTCCGGAGGGTTCTGCAGGGTTCCGTAGGGACCCGTAGAGTTCCGTAGTGGCTGGTAAAGTTCCCTAGGGCCCTGTGGGGTTCTGTATGGACCTGTAGGGTTCCGTAGGGGCCTGCAGGGTTCCGTAAGTGCCCGCAGGTGTCTGTAGGGTTCCGTAGGGGTCTGTAGGGTTCCGTAGGCACCTGTAGTGTTCTGTAGGAGCCCATAGGGTTTTAGTGAGGTTCCGTTGTGTTGCTAAGGGTCTTGTAGAGTGCTGTCGGGTCCTGGAGTATTCTGTAGGGTTCCAGAGGGGCTGGTAGGGTTCCGTCGAAATCTGAAGGGTTCCCTAGGGGCCCGTAGAGTCCCGTAGATTTCCGTAGGGACCTGTAGGGTTGTGTAAGTGCCCGCAGGGGTTGGTAGGAGCTTGTAGGGTGCCATATGTTTCCGGAGGGTTGTGTAGGGTTCCGTAGGGGCCTGTGGTGTTCCCTAGGGGCCTGTAGAGTCTCGTACAGTTCCGTAGGGTCCTGTAGGTTTCCATAAGCGCCCGCAGAGGTCTGAAGGGGCCCGTACTGTTCCGTAAGGATCCATAGGGTTCCGTAGAGCTTCGTAGGTTCCCTAGAGGCCTCTGGAGTACCGCAGGAGCCAGTAGTGTTCCGTAGGGTCCTCTAGGGTTGAGTAAGTGCCCGCAGGAGTCTGTAGGAATCCGTGGGATTCTGTAAGGTTCTGGAGGGTTCTGCAGGGTTCCGTAGGGGCCCGTAGAGTTCCGTAGTGGCTGGTAAAGTTCCCTAGGGCCCTGTACCGTTCCGTAACTGCCTGCAAGGGTCTTTAGGCTTCCGTAGGGGCTGGTAGGGTTCCATAAAGTTCCGTGGGTTCCTGCAGAGTTCTGCAAGTGCCCGCAAGGGCCTGTAGGGGCCCACAGTGTTTCTGCCAGGTTCCGTAGAGTTCCGTAGGGGCCATATTTTTCTGTAGTGGCTGGTAGTATTCTGTAGGGGTCTGTAGGGTTCCGTAGGCGCCTGCAGTGTTCTGTAGGAGCCCATAGGGTTTTAGTGAGGTTCCGTTGTGTTGCTAAGGGTCTTGTAGAGTGCTGTCGGGTCCTGGAGTATTCTGTAGGGTTCCAGAGGGCCTCGTAGGGTTCCATCGAAATCTATAGGGTTCCCTAGGGGCCCATAGAGTCCCGTAGATTTCCGTAGGGACCTGTAGGGTTGTGTAAGTGCCCGCAGAAGTCTGTAGGAGTCTGTGGGATTCTGTAAGGTTCCGGAGGGTTCTGCAGGGTTCCGTAGGGACCCGTAGAGTTCCGTAGTGGCTGGTAAAGTTCCGTAGGGCCCTGTGGGGTTCTGTATGGACCTGTAGGGTTCCGTAGGGGCCTGCAGGGTTCCGTAAGTGCCCGCAGGTGTCTGTAGGGTTCCGTAGGGGTCTGTAGGGTTCCGTAGGCACCTGTAGTGTTCTGTAGGAGCCCATAGGGTTTTAGTGAGGTTCCGTTGTGTTGCTAAGGGTCTTGTAGAGTGCTGTCGGGTCCTGGAGTATTCTGTAGGGTTCCAGAGGGGCTGGTAGGGTTCCGTCGAAATCTGAAGGGTTCCCTAGGGGCCCGTAGAGTCCCGTAGATTTCCGTAGGGACCTGTAGGGTTGTGTAAGTGCCCGCAGGGGTTGGTAGGAGCTTGTAGGGTGCCATATGTTTCCGGAGGGTTGTGTAGGGTTCCGTAGGGGCCTGTGGTGTTCCCTAGGGGCCTGTAGAGTCTCGTACAGTTCCGTAGGGTCCTGTAGGTTTCCATAAGCGCCCGCAGAGGTCTGAAGGGGCCCGTACTGTTCCGTAAGGATCCATAGGGTTCCGTAGAGCTTCGTAGGTTCCCTAGAGGCCTCTGGAGTACCGCAGGAGCCAGTAGTGTTCCGTAGGGTCCTCTAGGGTTGAGTAAGTGCCCGCAGGAGTCTGTAGGAATCCGTGGGATTCTGTAAGGTTCTGGAGGGTTCTGCAGGGTTCCGTAGGGGCCCGTAGAGTTCCGTAGTGGCTGGTAAAGTTCCCTAGGGCCCTGTACCGTTCCGTAACTGCCTGCAAGGGTCTTTAGGCTTCCGTAGGGGCTGGTAGGGTTCCATAAAGTTCCGTGGGTTCCTGCAGAGTTCTGCAAGTGCCCGCAAGGGCCTGTAGGGGCCCACAGTGTTTCTGCCAGGTTCCGTAGAGTTCCGTAGGGGCCATATTTTTCTGTAGTGGCTGGTAGTATTCTGTAGGGGTCTGTAGGGTTCCGTAGGCGCCTGCAGTGTTTTGTAGGAGCCCATAGGGTTTTAGTGAGGTTCCGTTGTGTTGCTAAGGGTCTTGTAGAGTGCTGTCGGGTCCTGGAGTATTCTGTAGGGTTCCAGAGGGCCTCGTAGGGTTCCATCGAAATCTATAGGGTTCCCTAGGGGCCCATAGAGTCCCGTAGATTTCCGTAGGGACCTGTAGGGTTGTGTAAGTGCCCGCAGAAGTCTGTAGGAGTCTGTGGGATTCTGTAAGGTTCCGGAGGGTTCTGCAGGGTTCCGTAGGGACCCGTAGAGTTCCGTAGTGGCTGGTAAAGTTCCGTAGGGCCCTGTGGGGTTCTGTATGGACCTGTAGGGTTCCGTAGGGGCCTGCAGGGTTCCGTAAGTGCCCGCAGGTGTCTGTAGGGTTCCGTAGGGGTCTGTAGGGTTCCGTACGCACCTGTAGTGTTCTGTAGGAGCCCATAGGGTTTTAGTGAGGTTCCGTTGTGTTGCTAAGGGTCTTGTAGAGTGCTGTCGGGTCCTGGAGTATTCTGTAGGGTTCCAGAGGGGCTGGTAGGGTTCCGTCGAAATCTGAAGGGTTCCCTAGGGGCCCGTAGAGTCCCGTAGATTTCCGTAGGGGCCTGTAGGGTTGTGTAAGTGCCCGCAGGGGTTGGTAGGAGCTTGTAGGGTGCCATATGTTTCCGGAGGGTTGTGTAGGGTTCCGTAGGGGCCTGTGGTGTTCCCTAGGGGCCTGTAGAGTCTCGTACAGTTCCGTAGGGTCCTGTAGGTTTCCATAAGCGCCCGCAGAGGTCTGAAGGGGCCCGTACTGTTCCGTAAGGATCCATAGGGTTCCGTAGAGCTTCGTAGGTTCCCTAGAGGCCTCTGGAGTACCGCAGGAGCCAGGAGTGTTCCGTAGGGTCCTCTAGGGTTGAGTAAGTGCCCGCAGGAGTCTGTAGGAATCCGTGGGATTCTCTAAGGTTCTGGAGGGTTCTGCAGGGTTCCGTAGGGGCCCGTAGAGTTCCGTAGTGGCTGGTAAAGTTCCCTAGGGCCCTGTACCGTTCCGTAACTGCCTGCAAGGGTCTTTAGGCTTCCGTAGGGGCTGGTAGGGTTCCATAAAGTTCCGTGGGTTCCTGCAGAGTTCTGCAAGTGCCCGCAAGGGCCTGTAGGGGCCCACAGTGTTTCTGCCAGGTTCCGTAGGGGCCATATTTTTCTGTAGTGGCTGGTAGTATTCTGTAGGGGTCTGTAGGGTTCCGTAGGCGCCTGCAGTGTTCTGTAGGAGCCCATAGGGTTTTAGTGAGGTTCCGTTGTGTTGCTAAGGGTCTTGTAGAGTGCTGTCGGGTCCTGGAGTATTCTGTAGGGTTCCAGAGGGCCTCGTAGGGTTCCATCGAAATCTATAGGGTTCCCTAGGGGCCCATAGAGTCCCGTAGATTTCCGTAGGGGCCTGTAGGGTTGTGTAAGTGCCCGCAGGGGTTGGTAGGAGCTTGTAGGGTGCCATATGTTTCCGGAGGGTTGTGTAGGGTTCCGTAGGGGCCTGTGGTGTTCCCTAGGGGCCTGTAGAGTCTCGTACAGTTCCGTAGGGTCCTGTAGGTTTCCATAAGCGCCCGCAGAGGTCTGAAGGGGCCCGTACTGTTCCGTAAGGATCCATAGGGTTCCGTAGAGCTTCGTAGGTTCCCTAGAGGCCTCTGGAGTACCGCAGGAGCCAGTAGTGTTCCGTAGGGTCCTCTAGGGTTGAGTAAGTGCCCGCAGGAGTCTGTAGGAATCCGTGGGATTCTGTAAGGTTCTGGAGGGTTCTGCAGGGTTCCGTAGGGGCCCGTAGAGTTCCATAGTGGCTGGTAAAGTTCCCTAGGGCCCTGTACCGTTCCGTAACTGCCTGCAAGGGTCTTTAGGCTTCCGTAGGGGCTGGTAGGGTTCCATAAAGTTCCGTGGGTTCCTGCAGAGTTCTGCAAGTGCCCGCAAGGGCCTGTAGGGGCCCACAGTGTTTCTGCCAGGTTCCGTAGAGTTCCGTAGGGGCCATATTTTTCTGTAGTGGCTGGTAGTATTCTGTAGGGGTCTGTAGGGTTCCGTAGGCGCCTGCAGTGTTCTGTAGGAGCCCATAGGGTTTTAGTGAGGTTCCGTTGTGTTGCTAAGGGTCTTGTAGAGTGCTGTCGGGTCCTGGAGTATTCTGTAGGGTTCCAGAGGGCCTCGTAGGGTTCCGTCGAAATCTATAGGGTTCCCTAGGGGCCCATAGAGTCCCGTAGATTTCCGTAGGGACCTGTAGGGTTGTGTAAGTGCCCGCAGAAGTCGGTAGGAGTCTGTGGGATTCTGTAAGGTTCCGGAGGGTTCTGCAGGGTTCCGTAGGGACCCGTAGAGTTCCGTAGTGGCTGGTAAAGTTCCGTAGGGCCCTGTGGGGTTCTGTATGGACCTGTAGGGTTCCGTAGGGGCCTGCAGGGTTCCGTAAGTGCCCGCAGGTGTCTGTAGGGTTCCGTAGGGGTCTGTAGGGTTCCGTAGGCACCTGCAGTGTTCTGTAGGAGCCCATAGGGTTTTAGTGAGGTTCCGTTGTGTTGCTAAGGGTCTTGTAGAGTGCTGTCGGGTCCTGGAGTATTCTGTAGGGTTCCAGAGGGGCTGGTAGGGTTCCGTCGAAATCTGAAGGGTTCCCTAGGGGCCCGTAGAGTCCCGTAGATTTCCGTAGGGGCCTGTAGGGTTGTGTAAGTGCCCGCAGGGGTTGGTAGGAGCTTGTAGGGTGCCATATGTTTCCGGAGGGTTGTGTAGGGTTCCGTAGGGGCCTGTGGTGTTCCCTAGGGGCCTGTAGAGTCTCGTACAGTTCCGTAGGGTCCTGTAGGTTTCCATAAGCGCCCGCAGAGGTCTGAAGGGGCCCGTACTGTTCCGTAAGGATCCATAGGGTTCCGTAGAGCTTCGTAGGTTCCCTAGAGGCCTCTGGAGTACCGCAGGAGCCAGGAGTGTTCCGTAGGGTCCTCTAGGGTTGAGTAAGTGCCCGCAGGAGTCTGTAGGAATCCGTGGGATTCTCTAAGGTTCTGGAGGGTTCTGCAGGGTTCCGTAGGGGCCCGTAGAGTTCCGTAGTGGCTGGTAAAGTTCCCTAGGGCCCTGTACCGTTCCGTAACTGCCTGCAAGGGTCTTTAGGCTTCCGTAGGGGCTGGTAGGGTTCCATAAAGTTCCGTGGGTTCCTGCAGAGTTCTGCAAGTGCCCGCAAGGGCCTGTAGGGGCCCACAGTGTTTCTGCCAGGTTCCGTAGAGTTCCGTAGGGGCCATATTTTTCTGTAGTGGCTGGTAGTATTCTGTAGGGGTCTGTAGGGTTCCGTAGGCGCCTGCAGTGTTTTGTAGGAGCCCATAGGGTTTTAGTGAGGTTCCGTTGTGTTGCTAAGGGTCTTGTAGAGTGCTGTCGGGTCCTGGAGTATTCTGTAGGGTTCCAGAGGGCCTCGTAGGGTTCCATCGAAATCTATAGGGTTCCCTAGGGGCCCATAGAGTCCCGTAGATTTCCGTAGGGACCTGTAGGGTTGTGTAAGTGCCCGCAGAAGTCTGTAGGAGTCTGTGGGATTCTGTAAGGTTCCGGAGGGTTCTGCAGGGTTCCGTAGGGACCCGTAGAGTTCCGTAGTGGCTGGTAAAGTTCTGTAGGGCCCTGTGGGGTTCTGTATGGACCTGTAGGGTTCCGTAGGGGCCTGCAGGGTTCCGTAAGTGCCCGCAGGTGTCTGTAGGGTTCCGTAGGGGTCTGTAGGGTTCCGTAGGCACCTGTAGTGTTCTGTAGGAGCCCATAGGGTTTTAGTGAGGTTCCGTTGTGTTGCTAAGGGTCTTGTAGAGTGCTGTCGGGTCCTGGAGTATTCTGTAGGGTTCCAGAGGGGCTGGTAGGGTTCAGTCGAAATCTGAAGGGTTCCCTAGGGGCCCGTAGAGTCCCGTAGATTTCCGTAGGGGCCTGTAGGGTTGTGTAAGTGCCCGCAGGGGTTGGTAGGAGCTTGTAGGGTGCCATATGTTTCCGGAGGGTTGTGTAGGGTTCCGTAGGGGCCTGTGGTGTTCCCTAGGGGCCTGTAGAGTCTCGTACAGTTCCGTAGGGTCCTGTAGGTTTCCATAAGCGCCCGCAGAGGTCTGAAGGGGCCCGTACTGTTCCGTAAGGATCCATAGGGTTCCGTAGAGCTTCGTAGGTTCCCTAGAGGCCTCTGGAGTACCGCAGGAGCCAGGAGTGTTCCGTAGGGTCCTCTAGGGTTGAGTAAGTGCCCGCAGGAGTCTGTAGGAATCCGTGGGATTCTCTAAGGTTCTGGAGGGTTCTGCAGGGTTCCGTAGGGGCCCGTAGAGTTCCGTAGTGGCTGGTAAAGTTCCCTAGGGCCCTGTACCGTTCCGTAACTGCCTGCAAGGGTCTTTAGGCTTCCGTAGGGGCTGGTAGGGTTCCATAAAGTTCCGTGGGTTCCTGCAGAGTTCTGCAAGTGCCCGCAAGGGCCTGTAGGGGCCCACAGTGTTTCTGCCAGGTTCCGTAGGGGCCATATTTTTCTGTAGTGGCTGGTAGTATTCTGTAGGGGTCTGTAGGGTTCCGTAGGCGCCTGCAGTGTTCTGTAGGAGCCCATAGGGTTTTAGTGAGGTTCCGTTGTGTTGCTAAGGGTCTTGTAGAGTGCTGTCGGGTCCTGGAGTATTCTGTAGGGTTCCAGAGGGCCTCGTAGGGTTCCATCGAAATCTATAGGGTTCCCTAGGGGCCCATAGAGTCCCGTAGATTTCCGTAGGGACCTGTAGGGTTGTGTAAGTGCCCGCAGAAGTCTGTAGGAGTCTGTGGGATTCTGTAAGGTTCCGGAGGGTTCTGCAGGGTTCCGTAGGGACCTGTAGAGTTCCGTAGTGGCTGGTAAAGTTCCGTAGGGCCCTGTGGGGTTCTGTATGGACCTGTAGGGTTCCGTAGGGGCCTGCAGGGTTCCGTAAGTGCCCGCAGGTGTCTGTAGGGTTCCGTAGGGGTCTGTAGGGTTCCGTACGCACCTGTAGTGTTCTGTAGGAGCCCATAGGGTTTTAGTGAGGTTCCGTTGTGTTGCTAAGGGTCTTGTAGAGTGCTGTCGGGTCCTGGAGTATTCTGTAGGGTTCCAGAGGGGCTGGTAGGGTTCCGTCGAAATCTGAAGGGTTCCCTAGGGGCCCGTAGAGTCCCGTAGATTTCCGTAGGGGCCTGTAGGGTTGTGTAAGTGCCCGCAGGGGTTGGTAGGAGCTTGTAGGGTGCCATATGTTTCCGGAGGGTTGTGTAGGGTTCCGTAGGGGCCTGTGGTGTTCCCTAGGGGCCTGTAGAGTCTCGTACAGTTCCGTAGGGTCCTGTAGGTTTCCATAAGCGCCCGCAGAGGTCTGAAGGGGCCCGTACTGTTCCGTAAGGATCCATAGGGTTCCGTAGAGCTTCGTAGGTTCCCTAGAGGCCTCTGGAGTACCGCAGGAGCCAGGAGTGTTCCGTAGGGTCCTCTAGGGTTGAGTAAGTGCCCGCAGGAGTCTGTAGGAATCCGTGGGATTCTCTAAGGTTCTGGAGGGTTCTGCAGGGTTCCGTAGGGGCCCGTAGAGTTCCGTAGTGGCTGGTAAAGTTCCCTAGGGCCCTGTACCGTTCCGTAACTGCCTGCAAGGGTCTTTAGGCTTCCGTAGGGGCTGGTAGGGTTCCATAAAGTTCCGTGGGTTCCTGCAGAGTTCTGCAAGTGCCCGCAAGGGCCTGTAGGGGCCCACAGTGTTTCTGCCAGGTTCCGTAGAGTTCCGTAGGGGCCATATTTTTCTGTAGTGGCTGGTAGTATTCTGTAGGGGTCTGTAGGGTTCCGTAGGCGCCTGCAGTGTTCTGTAGGAGCCCATAGGGTTTTAGTGAAGTTCCGTTGTGTTGCTAAGGGTCTTGTAGAGTGCTGTCGGGTCCTGGAGTATTCTGTAGGGTTCCAGAGGGCCTCGTAGGGTTCCATCGAAATCTATAGGGTTCCCTAGGGGCCCATAGAGTCCCGTAGATTTCCGTAGGGACCTGTAGGGTTGTGTAAGTGCCCGCAGAAGTCTGTAGGAGTCTGTGGGATTCTGTAAGGTTCCGGAGGGTTCTGCAGGGTTCCGTAGGGACCCGTAGAGTTCCGTAGTGGCTGGTAAAGTTCCGTAGGGCCCTGTGGGGTTCTGTATGGACCTGTAGGGTTCCGTAGGGGCCTGCAGGGTTCTGTAAGTGCCCGCAGGTGTCTGTAGGGTTCCGTAGGGGTCTGTAGGGTTCCGTAGGCACCTGCAGTGTTCTGTAGGAGCCCATAGGGTTTTAGTGAGGTTCCGTTGTGTTGCTAAGGGTCTTGTAGAGTGCTGTCGGGTCCTGGAGTATTCTGTAGGGTTCCAGAGGGGCTGGTAGGGTTCCGTCGAAATCTGAAGGGTTCCCTAGGGGCCCGTAGAGTCCCGTAGATTTCCGTAGGGGCCTGTAGGGTTGTGTAAGTGCCCACAGGGGTTGGTAGGAGCTTGTAGGGTGCCATATGTTTCCGGAGGGTTGTGTAGGGTTCCGTAGGGGCCTGTGGTGTTCCCTAGGGTCCTGTAGAGTCTCGTACAGTTCCGTAGGGTCCTGTAGGTTTCCATAAGCGCCCGCAGAGGTCTGAAGGGGCCCGTACTGTTCCGTAAGGATCCATAGGGTTCCGTAGAGCTTCGTAGGTTCCCTAGAGGCCTCTGGAGTACCGCAGGAGCCAGTAGTGTTCCGTAGGGTCCTCTAGGGTTGAGTAAGTGCCCGCAGGAGTCTGTAGGAATCCGTGGGATTCTGTAAGGTTCTGGAGGGTTCTGCAGGGTTCCGTAGGGGCCCGTAGAGTTCCGTAGTGGCTGGTAAAGTTCCCTAGGGCCCTGTACCGTTCCGTAACTGCCTGCAAGGGTCTTTAGGCTTCCGTAGGGGCTGGTAGGGTTCCATAAAGTTCCGTGGGTTCCTGCAGAGTTCTGCAAGTGCCCGCAAGGGCCTGTAGGGGCCCACAGTGTTTCTGCCAGGTTCCGTAGAGTTCCGTAGGGGCCATATTTTTCTGTAGTGGCTGGTAGTATTCTGTAGGGGTCTGTAGGGTTCCGTAGGCGCCTGCAGTGTTCTGTAGGAGCCCATAGGGTTTTAGTGAGGTTCCGTTGTGTTGCTAAGGGTCTTGTAGAGTGCTGTCGGGTCCTGGAGTATTCTGTAGGGTTCCAGAGGGCCTCGTAGGGTTCCATCGAAATCTATAGGGTTCCCTAGGGGCCCATAGAGTCCCGTAGATTTCCGTAGGGACCTGTAGGGTTGTGTAAGTGCCCGCAGAAGTCTGTAGGAGTCTGTGGGATTCTGTAAGGTTCCGGAGGGTTCTGCAGGGTTCCGTAGGGACCCGTAGAGTTCCGTAGTGGCTGGTAAAGTTCCGTAGGGCCCTGTGGGGTTCTGTATGGACCTGTAGGGTTCCGTAGGGGCCTGCAGGGTTCCGTAAGTGCCCGCAGGTGTCTGTAGGGTTCCGTAGGGGTCTGTAGGGTTCCGTAGGCACCTGTAGTGTTCTGTAGGAGCCCATAGGGTTTTAGTGAGGTTCCGTTGTGTTGCTAAGGGTCTTGTAGAGTGCTGTCGGGTCCTGGAGTATTCTGTAGGGTTCCAGAGGGGCTGGTAGGGTTCCGTTGAAATCTGAAGGGTTCCCTAGGGGCCCGTAGAGTCCCGTAGATTTCCGTAGGGGCCTGTAGGGTTGTGTAAGTGCCCACAGGGGTTGGTAGGAGCTTGTAGGGTGCCATATGTTTCCGGAGGGTTGTGTAGGGTTCCGTAGGGGCCTGTGGTGTTCCCTAGGGGCCTGTAGAGTCTCGTACAGTTCCGTAGGGTCCTGTAGGTTTCCATAAGCGCCCGCAGAGGTCTGAAGGGGCCCGTACTGTTCCGTAAGGATCCATAGGGTTCCGTAGAGCTTCGTAGGTTCCCTAGAGGCCTCTGGAGTACCGCAGGAGCCAGGAGTGTTCCGTAGGGTCCTCTAGGGTTGAGTAAGTGCCCGCAGGAGTCTGTAGGAATCCGTGGGATTCTGTAAGGTTCTGGAGGGTTCTGCAGGGTTCCGTAGGGGCCCGTAGAGTTCCGTAGTGGCTGGTAAAGTTCCCTAGGGCCCTGTACCGTTCCGTAACTGCCTGCAAGGGTCTTTAGGCTTCCGTAGGGGCTGGTAGGGTTCCATAAAGTTCCGTGGGTTCCTGCAGAGTTCTGCAAGTGCCCGCAAGGGCCTGTAGGGGCCCACAGTGTTTCTGCCAGGTTCCGTAGGGGCCATATTTTTCTGTAGTGGCTGGTAGTATTCTGTAGGGGTCTGTAGGGTTCCGTAGGCGCCTGCAGTGTTCTGTAGGAGCCCATAGGGTTTTAGTGAGGTTCCGTTGTGTTGCTAAGGGTCTTGTAGAGTGCTGTCGGGTCCTGGAGTATTCTGTAGGGTTCCAGAGGGCCTCGTAGGGTTCCATCGAAATCTATAGGGTTCCCTAGGGGCCCATAGAGTCCCGTAGATTTCCGTAGGGACCTGTAGGGTTGTGTAAGTGCCCGCAGAAGTCTGTAGGAGTCTGTGGGATTCTGTAAGGTTCCGGAGGGTTCTGCAGGGTTCCGTAGGGACCCGTAGAGTTCCGTAGTGGCTGGTAAAGTTCCGTAGGGCCCTGTGGGGTTCTGTATGGACCTGTAGGGTTCCGTAGGGGCCTGCAGGGTTCCGTAAGTGCCCGCAGGTGTCTGTAGGGTTCCGTAGGGGTCTGTAGGGTTCCGTAGGCACCTGTAGTGTTCTGTAGGAGCCCATAGGGTTTTAGTGAGGTTCCGTTGTGTTGCTAAGGGTCTTGTAGAGTGCTGTCGGGTCCTGGAGTATTCTGTAGGGTTCCAGAGGGGCTGGTAGGGTTCCGTCGAAATCTGAAGGGTTCCCTAGGGGCCCGTAGAGTCCCGTAGATTTCCGTAGGGACCTGTAGGGTTGTGTAAGTGCCCGCAGGGGTTGGTAGGAGCTTGTAGGGTGCCATATGTTTCCGGAGGGTTGTGTAGGGTTCCGTAGGGGCCTGTGGTGTTCCCTAGGGGCCTGTAGAGTCTCGTACAGTTCCGTAGGGTCCTGTAGGTTTCCATAAGCGCCCGCAGAGGTCTGAAGGGGCCCGTACTGTTCCGTAAGGATCCATAGGGTTCCGTAGAGCTTCGTAGGTTCCCTAGAGGCCTCTGGAGTACCGCAGGAGCCAGTAGTGTTCCGTAGGGTCCTCTAGGGTTGAGTAAGTGCCCGCAGGAGTCTGTAGGAATCCGTGGGATTCTCTAAGGTTCTGGAGGGTTCTGCAGGGTTCCGTAGGGGCCCGTAGAGTTCCATAGTGGCTGGTAAAGTTCCCTAGGGCCCTGTACCGTTCCGTAACTGCCTGCAAGGGTCTTTAGGCTTCCGTAGGGGCTGGTAGGATTCCATAAAGTTCCGTGGGTTCCTGCAGAGTTCTGCAAGTGCCCACAAGGGCCTGTAGGGGCCCACAGTGTTTCTGCCAGGTTCCGTAGAGTTCCGTAGGGGCCATATTTTTCTGTAGTGGCTGGTAGTATTCTGTAGGGGTCTGTAGGGTTCCGTAGGCGCCTGCAGTGTTCTGTAGGAGCCCATAGGGTTTTAGTGAGGTTCCGTTGTGTTGCTAAGGGTCTTGTAGAGTGCTGTCGGGTCCTGGAGTATTCTGTAGGGTTCCAGAGGGCCTCGTAGGGTTCCATCGAAATCTATAGGGTTCCCTAGGGGCCCATAGAGTCCCGTAGATTTCCGTAGGGACCTGTAGGGTTGTGTAAGTGCCCGCAGAAGTCTGTAGGAGTCTGTGGGATTCTGTAAGGTTCCGGAGGGTTCTGCAGGGTTCCGTAGGGACCCGTAGAGTTCCGTAGTGGCTGGTAAAGTTCCGTAGGGCCCTGTGGGGTTCTGTATGGACCTGTAGGGTTCCGTAGGGGCCTGCAGGGTTCCGTAAGTGCCCGCAGGTGTCTGTAGGGTTCCGTAGGGGTCTGTAGGGTTCCGTAGGCACCTGTAGTGTTCTGTAGGAGCCCATAGGGTTTTAGTGAGGTTCCGTTGTGTTGCTAAGGGTCTTGTAGAGTGCTGTCGGGTCCTGGAGTATTCTGTAGGGTTCCAGAGGGGCTGGTAGGGTTCCGTCGAAATCTGAAGGGTTCCCTAGGGGCCCGTAGAGTCCCGTAGATTTCCGTAGGGGCCTGTAGGGTTGTGTAAGTGCCCGCAGGGGTTGGTAGGAGCTTGTAGGGTGCCATATGTTTCCGGAGGGTTGTGTAGGGTTCCGTAGGGGCCTGTGGTGTTCCCTAGGGGCCTGTAGAGTCTCGTACAGTTCCGTAGGGTCCTGTAGGTTTCCATAAGCGCCCGCAGAGGTCTGAAGGGGCCCGTACTGTTCCGTAAGGATCCATAGGGTTCCGTAGAGCTTCGTAGGTTCCCTAGAGGCCTGTGGAGTACCGCAGGAGCCAGGAGTGTTCCGTAGGGTCCTCTAGGGTTGAGTAAGTGCCCGCAGGAGTCTGTAGGAATCCGTGGGATTCTCTAAGGTTCTGGAGGGTTCTGCAGGGTTCCGTAGGGGCCCGTAGAGTTCCGTAGTGGCTGGTAAAGTTCCCTAGGGCCCTGTACCGTTCCGTAACTGCCTGCAAGGGTCTTTAGGCTTCCGTAGGGGCTGGTAGGGTTCCATAAAGTTCCGTGGGTTCCTGCAGAGTTCTGCAAGTGCCCGCAAGGGCCTGTAGGGGCCCAAAGTGTTTCTGCCAGGTTCCGTAGAGTTCCGTAGGGGCCATATTTTTCTGTAGTGGCTGGTAGTATTCTGTAGGGGTCTGTAGGGTTCCGTAGGCGCCTGCAGTGTTCTGTAGGAGCCCATAGGGTTTTAGTGAGGTTCCGTTGTGTTGCTAAGGGTCTTGTAGAGTGCTGTCGGGTCCTGGAGTATTCTGTAGGGTTCCAGAGGGGCTGGTAGGGTTCCGTCGAAATCTGAAGGGTTCCCTAGGGGCCCGTAGAGTCCCGTAGATTTCCGTAGGGGCCTGTAGGGTTGTGTAAGTGCCCGCAGGGGTTGGTAGGAGCTTGTAGGGTGCCATATGTTTCCGGAGGGTTGTGTAGGGTTCCGTAGGGGCCTGTGGTGTTCCCTAGGGGCCTGTAGAGTCTCGTACAGTTCCGTAGGGTCCTGTAGGTTTCCATAAGCGCCCGCAGAGGTCTGAAGGGGCCCGTACTGTTCCGTAAGGATCCATAGGGTTCCGTAGAGCTTCGTAGGTTCCCTAGAGGCCTCTGGAGTACCGCAGGAGCCAGGAGTGTTCCGTAGGGTCCTCTAGGGTTGAGTAAGTGCCCGCAGGAGTCTGTAGGAATCCGTGGGATTCTCTAAGGTTCTGGAGGGTTCTGCAGGGTTCCGTAGGGGCCCGTAGAGTTCCATAGTGGCTGGTAAAGTTCCCTAGGGCCCTGTACCGTTCCGTAACTGCCTGCAAGGGTCTTTAGGCTTCCGTAGGGGCTGGTAGGGTTCCATAAAGTTCCGTGGGTTCCTGCAGAGTTCTGCAAGTGCCCGCAAGGGCCTGTAGGGGCCCACAGTGTTTCTGCCAGGTTCCGTAGAGTTCCGTAGGGGCCATATTTTTCTGTAGTGGCTGGTAGTATTCTGTAGGGGTCTGTAGGGTTCCGTAGGCGCCTGCAGTGTTCTGTAGGAGCCCATAGGGTTTTAGTGAGGTTCCGTTGTGTTGCTAAGGGTCTTGTAGAGTGCTGTCGGGTCCTGGAGTATTCTGTAGGGTTCCAGAGGGCCTCGTAGGGTTCCGTCGAAATCTATAGGGTTCCCTAGGGGCCCATAGAGTCCCGTAGATTTCCGTAGGGACCTGTAGGGTTGTGTAAGTGCCCGCAGAAGTCTGTAGGAGTCTGTGGGATTCTGTAAGGTTCCGGAGGGTTCTGCAGGGTTCCGTAGGGACCCGTAGAGTTCCGTAGTGGCTGGTAAAGTTCCGTAGGGCCCTGTGGGGTTCTGTATGGACCTGTAGGGTTCCGTAGGGGCCTGCAGGGTTCCGTAAGTGCCCGCAGGTGTCTGTAGGGTTCCGTAGGGGTCTGTAGGGTTCCGTAGGCACCTGTAGTGTTCTGTAGGAGCCCATAGGGTTTTAGTGAGGTTCCGTTGTGTTGCTAAGGGTCTTGTAGAGTGCTGTCGGGTCCTGGAGTATTCTGTAGGGTTCCAGAGGGCCTCGTAGGGTTCCATCGAAATCTATAGGGTTCCCTAGGGGCCCATAGAGTCCCGTAGATTTCCGTAGGGACCTGTAGGGTTGTGTAAGTGCCCGCAGAAGTCTGTAGGAGTCTGTGGGATTCTGTAAGGTTCCGGAGGGTTCTGCAGGGTTCCGTAGGGACCCGTAGAGTTCCGTAGTGGCTGGTAAAGTTCCGTAGGGCCCTGTGGGGTTCTGTATGGACCTGTAGGGTTCCGTAGGGGCCTGCAGGGTTCCGTAAGTGCCCGCAGGTGTCTGTAGGGTTCCGTAGGGGTCTGTAGGGTTCCGTAGGCACCTGTAGTGTTCTGTAGGAGCCCATAGGGTTTTAGTGAGGTTCCGTTGTGTTGCTAAGGGTCTTGTAGAGTGCTGTCGGGTCCTGGAGTATTCTGTAGGGTTCCAGAGGGGCTGGTAGGGTTCCGTCGAAATCTGAAGGGTTCCCTAGGGGCCCGTAGAGTCCCGTAGATTTCCGTAGGGACCTGTAGGGTTGTGTAAGTGCCCGCAGGGGTTGGTAGGAGCTTGTAGGGTGCCATATGTTTCCGGAGGGTTGTGTAGGGTTCCGTAGGGGCCTGTGGTGTTCCCTAGGGGCCTGTAGAGTCTCGTACAGTTCCGTAGGGTCCTGTAGGTTTCCATAAGCGCCCGCAGAGGTCTGAAGGGGCCCGTACTGTTCCGTAAGGATCCATAGGGTTCCGTAGAGCTTCGTAGGTTCCCTAGAGGCCTCTGGAGTACCGCAGGAGCCAGTAGTGTTCCGTAGGGTCCTCTAGGGTTGAGTAAGTGCCCGCAGGAGTCTGTAGGAATCCGTGGGATTCTCTAAGGTTCTGGAGGGTTCTGCAGGGTTCCGTAGGGGCCCGTAGAGTTCCATAGTGGCTGGTAAAGTTCCCTAGGGCCCTGTACCGTTCCGTAACTGCCTGCAAGGGTCTTTAGGCTTCCGTAGGGGCTGGTAGGATTCCATAAAGTTCCGTGGGTTCCTGCAGAGTTCTGCAAGTGCCCACAAGGGCCTGTAGGGGCCCACAGTGTTTCTGCCAGGTTCCGTAGAGTTCCGTAGGGGCCATATTTTTCTGTAGTGGCTGGTAGTATTCTGTAGGGGTCTGTAGGGTTCCGTAGGCGCCTGCAGTGTTCTGTAGGAGCCCATAGGGTTTTAGTGAGGTTCCGTTGTGTTGCTAAGGGTCTTGTAGAGTGCTGTCGGGTCCTGGAGTATTCTGTAGGGTTCCAGAGGGCCTCGTAGGGTTCCATCGAAATCTATAGGGTTCCCTAGGGGCCCATAGAGTCCCGTAGATTTCCGTAGGGACCTGTAGGGTTGTGTAAGTGCCCGCAGAAGTCTGTAGGAGTCTGTGGGATTC
Organism: Numenius arquata; assembly: GCF_964106895.1. Classification (NCBI taxonomy): domain Eukaryota; kingdom Metazoa; phylum Chordata; class Aves; order Charadriiformes; family Scolopacidae; genus Numenius; species Numenius arquata. The sequence goes on from NW_027414570.1 coordinate 73,238, forward strand.
TGTAAGGTTCCGGAGGGTTCTGCAGGGTTCCGTAGGGACCCGTAGAGTTCCGTAGTGGCTGGTAAAGTTCCGTAGGGCCCTGTGGGGTTCTGTATGGACCTGTAGGGTTCCGTAGGGGCCTGCAGGGTTCCGTAAGTGCCCGCAGGTGTCTGTAGGGTTCCGTAGGGGTCTGTAGGGTTCCGTAGGCACCTGTAGTGTTCTGTAGGAGCCCATAGGGTTTTAGTGAGGTTCCGTTGTGTTGCTAAGGGTCTTGTAGAGTGCTGTCGGGTCCTGGAGTATTCTGTAGGGTTCCAGAGGGGCTGGTAGGGTTCCGTCGAAATCTGAAGGGTTCCCTAGGGGCCCGTAGAGTCCCGTAGATTTCCGTAGGGGCCTGTAGGGTTGTGTAAGTGCCCGCAGGGGTTGGTAGGAGCTTGTAGGGTGCCATATGTTTCCGGAGGGTTGTGTAGGGTTCCGTAGGGGCCTGTGGTGTTCCCTAGGGGCCTGTAGAGTCTCGTACAGTTCCGTAGGGTCCTGTAGGTTTCCATAAGCGCCCGCAGAGGTCTGAAGGGGCCCGTACTGTTCCGTAAGGATCCATAGGGTTCCGTAGAGCTTCGTAGGTTCCCTAGAGGCCTGTGGAGTACCGCAGGAGCCAGGAGTGTTCCGTAGGGTCCTCTAGGGTTGAGTAAGTGCCCGCAGGAGTCTGTAGGAATCCGTGGGATTCTCTAAGGTTCTGGAGGGTTCTGCAGGGTTCCGTAGGGGCCCGTAGAGTTCCGTAGTGGCTGGTAAAGTTCCCTAGGGCCCTGTACCGTTCCGTAACTGCCTGCAAGGGTCTTTAGGCTTCCGTAGGGGCTGGTAGGGTTCCATAAAGTTCCGTGGGTTCCTGCAGAGTTCTGCAAGTGCCCGCAAGGGCCTGTAGGGGCCCAAAGTGTTTCTGCCAGGTTCCGTAGAGTTCCGTAGGGGCCATATTTTTCTGTAGTGGCTGGTAGTATTCTGTAGGGGTCTGTAGGGTTCCGTAGGCGCCTGCAGTGTTCTGTAGGAGCCCATAGGGTTTTAGTGAGGTTCCGTTGTGTTGCTAAGGGTCTTGTAGAGTGCTGTCGGGTCCTGGAGTATTCTGTAGGGTTCCAGAGGGGCTGGTAGGGTTCCGTCGAAATCTGAAGGGTTCCCTAGGGGCCCGTAGAGTCCCGTAGATTTCCGTAGGGACCTGTAGGGTTGTGTAAGTGCCCGCAGAAGTCGGTAGGAGTCTGTGGGATTCTGTAAGGTTCCGGAGGGTTCTGCAGGGTTCCGTAGGGACCCGTAGAGTTCCGTAGTGGCTGGTAAAGTTCCGTAGGGCCCTGTGGGGTTCTGTATGGACCTGTAGGGTTCCGTAGGGGCCTGCAGGGTTCCGTAAGTGCCCGCAGGTGTCTGTAGGGTTCCGTAGGGGTCTGTAGGGTTCCGTAGGCACCTGTAGTGTTCTGTAGGAGCCCATAGGGTTTTAGTGAGGTTCCGTTGTGTTGCTAAGGGTCTTGTAGAGTGCTGTCGGGTCCTGGAGTATTCTGTAGGGTTCCAGAGGGGCTGGTAGGGTTCCGTCGAAATCTGAAGGGTTCCCTAGGGGCCCGTAGAGTCCCGTAGATTTCCGTAGGGGCCTGTAGGGTTGTGTAAGTGCCCGCAGGGGTTGGTAGGAGCTTGTAGGGTGCCATATGTTTCCGGAGGGTTGTGTAGGGTTCCGTAGGGGCCTGTGGTGTTCCCTAGGGGCCTGTAGAGTCTCGTACAGTTCCGTAGGGTCCTGTAGGTTTCCATAAGCGCCCGCAGAGGTCTGAAGGGGCCCGTACTGTTCCGTAAGGATCCATAGGGTTCCGTAGAGCTTCGTAGGTTCCCTAGAGGCCTGTGGAGTACCGCAGGAGCCAGGAGTGTTCCGTAGGGTCCTCTAGGGTTGAGTAAGTGCCCGCAGGAGTCTGTAGGAATCCGTGGGATTCTGTAAGGTTCTGGAGGGTTCTGCAGGGTTCCGTAGGGGCCCGTAGAGTTCCGTAGTGGCTGGTAAAGTTCCCTAGGGCCCTGTACCGTTCCGTAACTGCCTGCAAGGGTCTTTAGGCTTCCGTAGGGGCTGGTAGGGTTCCATAAAGTTCCGTGGGTTCCTGCAGAGTTCTGCAAGTGCCCGCAAGGGCCTGTAGGGGCCCACAGTGTTTCTGCCAGGTTCCGTAGAGTTCCGTAGGGGCCATATTTTTCTGTAGTGGCTGGTAGTATTCTGTAGGGGTCTGTAGGGTTCCGTAGGCGCCTGCAGTGTTCTGTAGGAGCCCATAGGGTTTTAGTGAGGTTCCGTTGTGTTGCTAAGGGTCTTGTAGAGTGCTGTCGGGTCCTGGAGTATTCTGTAGGGTTCCAGAGGGGCTGGTAGGGTTCCGTCGAAATCTGAAGGGTTCCCTAGGGGCCCGTAGAGTCCCGTAGATTTCCGTAGGGGCCTGTAGGGTTGTGTAAGTGCCCGCAGGGGTTGGTAGGAGCTTGTAGGGTGCCATATGTTTCCGGAGGGTTGTGTAGGGTTCCGTAGGGGCCTGTGGTGTTCCCTAGGGGCCTGTAGAGTCTCGTACAGTTCCGTAGGGTCCTGTAGGTTTCGTTAAGCGCCCGCAGAGGTCTGAAGGGGCCCGTACTGTTCCGTAAGGATCCATAGGGTTCCGTAGAGCTTCGTAGGTTCCCTAGAGGCCTCTGGAGTACCGCAGGAGCCAGTAGTGTTCCGTAGGGTCCTCTAGGGTTGAGTAAGTGCCCGCAGGAGTCTGTAGGAATCCGTGGGATTCTGTAAGGTTCTGGAGGGTTCTGCAGGGTTCCGTAGGGGCCCGTAGAGTTCCGTAGTGGCTGGTAACGTTCCCTAGGGCCCTGTACCGTTCCGTAACTGCCTGCAAGGGTCTTTAGGCTTCCGTAGGGGCTGGTAGGGTTCCATAAAGTTCCGTGGGTTCCTGCAGAGTTCTGCAAGTGCCCGCAAGGGCCTGTAGGGGCCCACAGTGTTTCTGCCAGGTTCCGTAGAGTTCCGTAGGGGCCATATTTTTCTGTAGTGGCTGGTAGTATTCTGTAGGGGTCTGTAGGGTTCCGTAGGCGCCTGCAGTGTTCTGTAGGAGCCCATAGGGTTTTAGTGAGGTTCCGTTGTGTTGCTAAGGGTCTTGTAGAGTGCTGTCGGGTCCTGGAGTATTCTGTAGGGTTCCAGAGGGCCTCGTAGGGTTCCGTCGAAATCTATAGGGTTCCCTAGGGGCCCATAGAGTCCCGTAGATTTCCGTAGGGACCTGTAGGGTTGTGTAAGTGCCCGCAGAAGTCGGTAGGAGTCTGTGGGATTCTGTAAGGTTCCGGAGGGTTCTGCAGGGTTCCGTAGGGGCCCGTAGAGTTCCGTAGTGGCTGGTAAAGTTCCGTAGGGCCCTGTGGGGTTCTGTATGGACCTGTAGGGTTCCGTAGGGGCCTGCAGGGTTCCGTAAGTGCCCGCAGGTGTCTGTAGGGTTCCGTAGGGGTCTGTAGGGTTCCGTAGGCACCTGTAGTGTTCTGTAGGAGCCCATAGGGTTTTAGTGAGGTTCCGTTGTGTTGCTAAGGGTCTTGTAGAGTGCTGTCGGGTCCTGGAGTATTCTGTAGGGTTCCAGAGGGGCTGGTAGGGTTCCGTCGAAATCAGAAGGGTTCCCTAGGGGCCCGTAGAGTCCCGTAGATTTCCGTAGGGGCCTGTAGGGTTGTGTAAGTGCCCGCAGGGGTTGGTAGGAGCTTGTAGGGTGCCATATGTTTCCGGAGGGTTGTGTAGGGTTCCGTAGGGGCCTGTGGTGTTCCCTAGGGGCCTGTAGAGTCTCGTACAGTTCCGTAGGGTCCTGTAGGGTTGTGTAAGTGCCCGCAGGGGTTGGTAGGAGCTTGTAGGGTGCCATATGTTTCCGGAGGGTTGTGTAGGGTTCCGTAGGGGCCTGTGGTGTTCCCTAGGGGCCTGTAGAGTCTCGTACAGTTCCGTAGGGTCCTGTAGGTTTCCATAAGCGCCCGCAGAGGTCTGAAGGGGCCCGTACTGTTCCGTAAGGATCCATAGGGTTCCGTAGAGCTTCGTAGGTTCCCTAGAGGCCTCTGGAGTACCGCAGGAGCCAGTAGTGTTCCGTAGGGTCCTCTAGGGTTGAGTAAGTGCCCGCAGGAGTCTGTAGGAATCCGTGGGATTCTCTAAGGTTCTGGAGGGTTCTGCAGGGTTCCGTAGGGGCCCGTAGAGTTCCGTAGTGGCTGGTAAAGTTCCCTAGGGCCCTGTACCGTTCCGTAACTGCCTGCAAGGGTCTTTAGGCTTCCGTAGGGGCTGGTAGGGTTCCATAAAGTTCCGTGGGTTCCTGCAGAGTTCTGCAAGTGCCCGCAAGGGCCTGTAGGGGCCCACAGTGTTTCTGCCAGGTTCCGTAGAGTTCCGTAGGGGCCATATTTTTCTGTAGTGGCTGGTAGTATTCTGTAGGGGTCTGTAGGGTTCCGTAGGCGCCTGCAGTGTTCTGTAGGAGCCCATAGGGTTTTAGTGAGGTTCCGTTGTGTTGCTAAGGGTCTTGTAGAGTGCTGTCGGGTCCTGGAGTATTCTGTAGGGTTCCAGAGGGCCTCGTAGGGTTCCATCGAAATCTATAGGGTTCCCTAGGGGCCCATAGAGTCCCGTAGATTTCCGTAGGGACCTGTAGGGTTGTGTAAGTGCCCGCAGAAGTCTGTAGGAGTCTGTGGGATTCTGTAAGGTTCCGGAGGGTTCTGCAGGGTTCCGTAGGGACCCGTAGAGTTCCGTAGTGGCTGGTAAAGTTCCGTAGGGCCCTGTGGGGTTCTGTATGGACCTGTAGGGTTCCGTAGGGGCCTGCAGGGTTCCGTAAGTGCCCGCAGGTGTCTGTAGGGTTCCGTAGGGGTCTGTAGGGTTCCGTAGGCACCTGTAGTGTTCTGTAGGAGCCCATAGGGTTTTAGTGAGGTTCCGTTGTGTTGCTAAGGGTCTTGTAGAGTGCTGTCGGGTCCTGGAGTATTCTGTAGGGTTCCAGAGGGGCTGGTAGGGTTCCGTCGAAATCTGAAGGGTTCCCTAGGGGCCCGTAGAGTCCCGTAGATTTCCGTAGGGGCCTGTAGGGTTGTGTAAGTGCCCGCAGGGGTTGGTAGGAGCTTGTAGGGTGCCATATGTTTCCGGAGGGTTGTGTAGGGTTCCGTAGGGGCCTGTGGTGTTCCCTAGGGGCCTGTAGAGTCTCGTACAGTTCCGTAGGGTCCTGTAGGTTTCCATAAGCGCCCGCAGAGGTCTGAAGGGGCCCGTACTGTTCCGTAAGGATCCATAGGGTTCCGTAGAGCTTCGTAGGTTCCCTAGAGGCCTGTGGAGTACCGCAGGAGCCAGGAGTGTTCCGTAGGGTCCTCTAGGGTTGAGTAAGTGCCCGCAGGAGTCTGTAGGAATCCGTGGGATTCTCTAAGGTTCTGGAGGGTTCTGCAGGGTTCCGTAGGGGCCCGTAGAGTTCCGTAGTGGCTGGTAAAGTTCCCTAGGGCCCTGTACCGTTCCGTAACTGCCTGCAAGGGTCTTTAGGCTTCCGTAGGGGCTGGTAGGGTTCCATAAAGTTCCGTGGGTTCCTGCAGAGTTCTGCAAGTGCCCGCAAGGGCCTGTAGGGGCCCAAAGTGTTTCTGCCAGGTTCCGTAGAGTTCCGTAGGGGCCATATTTTTCTGTAGTGGCTGGTAGTATTCTGTAGGGGTCTGTAGGGTTCCGTAGGCGCCTGCAGTGTTCTGTAGGAGCCCATAGGGTTTTAGTGAGGTTCCGTTGTGTTGCTAAGGGTCTTGTAGAGTGCTGTCGGGTCCTGGAGTATTCTGTAGGGTTCCAGAGGGGCTGGTAGGGTTCCGTCGAAATCTGAAGGGTTCCCTAGGGGCCCGTAGAGTCCCGTAGATTTCCGTAGGGGCCTGTAGGGTTGTGTAAGTGCCCGCAGGGGTTGGTAGGAGCTTGTAGGGTGCCATATGTTTCCGGAGGGTTGTGTAGGGTTCCGTAGGGGCCTGTGGTGTTCCCTAGGGGCCTGTAGAGTCTCGTACAGTTCCGTAGGGTCCTGTAGGTTTCCATAAGCGCCCGCAGAGGTCTGAAGGGGCCCGTACTGTTCCGTAAGGATCCATAGGGTTCCGTAGAGCTTCGTAGGTTCCCTAGAGGCCTCTGGAGTACCGCAGGAGCCAGTAGTGTTCCGTAGGGTCCTCTAGGGTTGAGTAAGTGCCCGCAGGAGTCTGTAGGAATCCGTGGGATTCTCTAAGGTTCTGGAGGGTTCTGCAGGGTTCCGTAGGGGCCCGTAGAGTTCCATAGTGGCTGGTAAAGTTCCCTAGGGCCCTGTACCGTTCCGTAACTGCCTGCAAGGGTCTTTAGGCTTCCGTAGGGGCTGGTAGGGTTCCATAAAGTTCCGTGGGTTCCTGCAGAGTTCTGCAAGTGCCCGCAAGGGCCTGTAGGGGCCCACAGTGTTTCTGCCAGGTTCCGTAGAGTTCCGTAGGGGCCATATTTTTCTGTAGTGGCTGGTAGTATTCTGTAGGGGTCTGTAGGGTTCCGTAGGCGCCTGCAGTGTTCTGTAGGAGCCCATAGGGTTTTAGTGAGGTTCCGTTGTGTTGCTAAGGGTCTTGTAGAGTGCTGTCGGGTCCTGGAGTATTCTGTAGGGTTCCAGAGGGCCTCGTAGGGTTCCGTCGAAATCTATAGGGTTCCCTAGGGGCCCATAGAGTCCCGTAGATTTCCGTAGGGACCTGTAGGGTTGTGTAAGTGCCCGCAGAAGTCGGTAGGAGTCTGTGGGATTCTGTAAGGTTCCGGAGGGTTCTGCAGGGTTCCGTAGGGGCCCGTAGAGTTCCGTAGTGGCTGGTAAAGTTCCGTAGGGCCCTGTGGGGTTCTGTATGGACCTGTAGGGTTCCGTAGGGGCCTGCAGGGTTCCGTAAGTGCCCGCAGGTGTCTGTAGGGTTCCGTAGGGGTCTGTAGGGTTCCGTAGGCACCTGTAGTGTTCTGTAGGAGCCCATAGGGTTTTAGTGAGGTTCCGTTGTGTTGCTAAGGGTCTTGTAGAGTGCTGTCGGGTCCTGGAGTATTCTGTAGGGTTCCAGAGGGGCTGGTAGGGTTCCGTCGAAATCTGAAGGGTTCCCTAGGGGCCCGTAGAGTCCCGTAGATTTCCGTAGGGGCCTGTAGGGTTGTGTAAGTGCCCGCAGGGGTTGGTAGGAGCTTGTAGGGTGCCATATGTTTCCGGAGGGTTGTGTAGGGTTCCGTAGGGGCCTGTGGTGTTCCCTAGGGGCCTGTAGAGTCTCGTACAGTTCCGTAGGGTCCTGTAGGGTTGTGTAAGTGCCCGCAGGGGTTGGTAGGAGCTTGTAGGGTGCCATATGTTTCCGGAGGGTTGTGTAGGGTTCCGTAGGGGCCTGTGGTGTTCCCTAGGGGCCTGTAGAGTCTCGTACAGTTCCGTAGGGTCCTGTAGGTTTCCATAAGCGCCCGCAGAGGTCTGAAGGGGCCCGTACTGTTCCGTAAGGATCCATAGGGTTCCGTAGAGCTTCGTAGGTTCCCTAGAGGCCTCTGGAGTACCGCAGGAGCCAGGAGTGTTCCGTAGGGTCCTCTAGGGTTGAGTAAGTGCCCGCAGGAGTCTGTAGGAATCCGTGGGATTCTGTAAGGTTCTGGAGGGTTCTGCAGGGTTCCGTAGGGGCCCGTAGAGTTCCGTAGTGGCTGGTAAAGTTCCCTAGGGCCCTGTACCGTTCCGTAACTGCCTGCAAGGGTCTTTAGGCTTCCGTAGGGGCTGGTAGGGTTCCATAAAGTTCCGTGGGTTCCTGCAGAGTTCTGCAAGTGCCCGCAAGGGCCTGTAGGGGCCCACAGTGTTTCTGCCAGGTTCCGTAGAGTTCCGTAGGGGCCATATTTTTCTGTAGTGGCTGGTAGTATTCTGTAGGGGTCTGTAGGGTTCCGTAGGCGCCTGCAGTGTTCTGTAGGAGCCCATAGGGTTTTAGTGAGGTTCCGTTGTGTTGCTAAGGGTCTTGTAGAGTGCTGTCGGGTCCTGGAGTATTCTGTAGGGTTCCAGAGGGCCTCGTAGGGTTCCGTCGAAATCTATAGGGTTCCCTAGGGGCCCATAGAGTCCCGTAGATTTCCGTAGGGACCTGTAGGGTTGTGTAAGTGCCCGGAGAAGTCGGTAGGAGTCTGTGGGATTCTGTAAGGTTCCGGAGGGTTCTGCAGGGTTCCGTAGGGACCCGTAGAGTTCCGTAGTGGCTGGTAAAGTTCCGTAGGGCCCTGTGGGGTTCTGTATGGACCTGTAGGGTTCCGTAGGGGCCTGCAGGGTTCCGTAAGTGCCCGCAGGTGTCTGTAGGGTTCCGTAGGGGTCTGTAGGGTTCCGTAGGCACCTGTAGTGTTCTGTAGGAGCCCATAGGGTTTTAGTGAGGTTCCGTTGTGTTGCTAAGGGTCTTGTAGAGTGCTGTCGGGTCCTGGAGTATTCTGTAGGGTTCCAGAGGGGCTGGTAGGGTTCCGTCGAAATCTGAAGGGTTCCCTAGGGGCCCGTAGAGTCCCGTAGATTTCCGTAGGGGCCTGTAGGGTTGTGTAAGTGCCCGCAGGGGTTGGTAGGAGCTTGTAGGGTGCCATATGTTTCCGGAGGGTTGTGTAGGGTTCCGTAGGGGCCTGTGGTGTTCCCTAGGGGCCTGTAGAGTCTCGTACAGTTCCGTAGGGTCCTGTAGGTTTCCATAAGCGCCCGCAGAGGTCTGAAGGGGCCCGTACTGTTCCGTAAGGATCCATAGGGTTCCGTAGAGCTTCGTAGGTTCCCTAGAGGCCTCTGGAGTACCGCAGGAGCCAGGAGTGTTCCGTAGGGTCCTCTAGGGTTGAGTAAGTGCCCGCAGGAGTCTGTAGGAATCCGTGGGATTCTCTAAGGTTCTGGAGGGTTCTGCAGGGTTCCGTAGGGGCCCGTAGAGTTCCGTAGTGGCTGGTAAAGTTCCCTAGGGCCCTGTACCGTTCCGTAACTGCCTGCAAGGGTCTTTAGGCTTCCGTAGGGGCTGGTAGGGTTCCATAAAGTTCCGTGGGTTCCTGCAGAGTTCTGCAAGTGCCCGCAAGGGCCTGTAGGGGCCCACAGTGTTTCTGCCAGGTTCCGTAGAGTTCCGTAGGGGCCATATTTTTCTGTAGTGGCTGGTAGTATTCTGTAGGGGTCTGTAGGGTTCCGTAGGCGCCTGCAGTGTTCTGTAGGAGCCCATAGGGTTTTAGTGAGGTTCCGTTGTGTTGCTAAGGGTCTTGTAGAGTGCTGTCGGGTCCTGGAGTATTCTGTAGGGTTCCAGAGGGCCTCGTAGGGTTCCATCGAAATCTATAGGGTTCCCTAGGGGCCCATAGAGTCCCGTAGATTTCCGTAGGGACCTGTAGGGTTGTGTAAGTGCCCGCAGAAGTCTGTAGGAGTCTGTGGGATTCTGTAAGGTTCCGGAGGGTTCTGCAGGGTTCCGTAGGGACCCGTAGAGTTCCGTAGTGGCTGGTAAAGTTCCGTAGGGCCCTGTGGGGTTCTGTATGGACCTGTAGGGTTCCGTAGGGGCCTGCAGGGTTCCGTAAGTGCCCGCAGGTGTCTGTAGGGTTCCGTAGGGGTCTGTAGGGTTCCGTACGCACCTGTAGTGTTCTGTAGGAGCCCATAGGGTTTTAGTGAGGTTCCGTTGTGTTGCTAAGGGTCTTGTAGAGTGCTGTCGGGTCCTGGAGTATTCTGTAGGGTTCCAGAGGGGCTGGTAGGGTTCCGTCGAAATCTGAAGGGTTCCCTAGGGGCCCGTAGAGTCCCGTAGATTTCCGTAGGGGCCTGTAGGGTTGTGTAAGTGCCCGCAGGGGTTGGTAGGAGCTTGTAGGGTGCCATATGTTTCCGGAGGGTTGTGTAGGGTTCCGTAGGGGCCTGTGGTGTTCCCTAGGGGCCTGTAGAGTCTCGTACAGTTCCGTAGGGTCCTGTAGGTTTCGTTAAGCGCCCGCAGAGGTCTGAAGGGGCCCGTACTGTTCCGTAAGGATCCATAGGGTTCCGTAGAGCTTCGTAGGTTCCCTAGAGGCCTCTGGAGTACCGCAGGAGCCAGGAGTGTTCCGTAGGGTCCTCTAGGGTTGAGTAAGTGCCCGCAGGAGTCTGTAGGAATCCGTGGGATTCTGTAAGGTTCTGGAGGGTTCTGCAGGGTTCCGTAGGGGCCCGTAGAGTTCCGTAGTGGCTGGTAACGTTCCCTAGGGCCCTGTACCGTTCCGTAACTGCCTGCAAGGGTCTTTAGGCTTCCGTAGGGGCTGGTAGGGTTCCATAAAGTTCCGTGGGTTCCTGCAGAGTTCTGCAAGTGCCCGCAAGGGCCTGTAGGGGCCCACAGTGTTTCTGCCAGGTTCCGTAGAGTTCCGTAGGGGCCATATTTTTCTGTAGTGGCTGGTAGTATTCTGTAGGGGTCTGTAGGGTTCCGTAGGCGCCTGCAGTGTTCTGTAGGAGCCCATAGGGTTTTAGTGAGGTTCCGTTGTGTTGCTAAGGGTCTTGTAGAGTGCTGTCGGGTCCTGGAGTATTCTGTAGGGTTCCAGAGGGGCTGGTAGGGTTCCGTCGAAATCTGAAGGGTTCCCTAGGGGCCCGTAGAGTCCCGTAGATTTCCGTAGGGGCCTGTAGGGTTGTGTAAGTGCCCGCAGGGGTTGGTAGGAGCTTGTAGGGTGCCATATGTTTCCGGAGGGTTGTGTAGGGTTCCGTAGGGGCCTGTGGTGTTCCCTAGGGGCCTGTAGAGTCTCGTACAGTTCCGTAGGGTCCTGTAGGTTTCGTTAAGCGCCCGCAGAGGTCTGAAGGGGCCCGTACTGTTCCGTAAGGATCCATAGGGTTCCGTAGAGCTTCGTAGGTTCCCTAGAGGCCTCTGGAGTACCGCAGGAGCCAGGAGTGTTCCGTAGGGTCCTCTAGGGTTGAGTAAGTGCCCGCAGGAGTCTGTAGGAATCCGTGGGATTCTGTAAGGTTCTGGAGGGTTCTGCAGGGTTCCGTAGGGGCCCGTAGAGTTCCGTAGTGGCTGGTAACGTTCCCTAGGGCCCTGTACCGTTCCGTAACTGCCTGCAAGGGTCTTTAGGCTTCCGTAGGGGCTGGTAGGGTTCCATAAAGTTCCGTGGGTTCCTGCAGAGTTCTGCAAGTGCCCGCAAGGGCCTGTAGGGGCCCACAGTGTTTCTGCCAGGTTCCGTAGAGTTCCGTAGGGGCCATATTTTTCTGTAGTGGCTGGTAGTATTCTGTAGGGGTCTGTAGGGTTCCGTAGGCGCCTGCAGTGTTCTGTAGGAGCCCATAGGGTTTTAGTGAGGTTCCGTTGTGTTGCTAAGGGTCTTGTAGAGTGCTGTCGGGTCCTGGAGTATTCTGTAGGGTTCCAGAGGGCCTCGTAGGGTTCCGTCGAAATCTATAGGGTTCCCTAGGGGCCCATAGAGTCCCGTAGATTTCCGTAGGGACCTGTAGGGTTGTGTAAGTGCCCGCAGAAGTCGGTAGGAGTCTGTGGGATTCTGTAAGGTTCCGGAGGGTTCTGCAGGGTTCCGTAGGGGCCCGTAGAGTTCCGTAGTGGCTGGTAAAGTTCCGTAGGGCCCTGTGGGGTTCTGTATGGACCTGTAGGGTTCCGTAGGGGCCTGCAGGGTTCCGTAAGTGCCCGCAGGTGTCTGTAGGGTTCCGTAGGGGTCTGTAGGGTTCCGTAGGCACCTGTAGTGTTCTGTAGGAGCCCATAGGGTTTTAGTGAGGTTCCGTTGTGTTGCTAAGGGTCTTGTAGAGTGCTGTCGGGTCCTGGAGTATTCTGTAGGGTTCCAGAGGGGCTGGTAGGGTTCCGTCGAAATCTGAAGGGTTCCCTAGGGGCCCGTAGAGTCCCGTAGATTTCCGTAGGGGCCTGTAGGGTTGTGTAAGTGCCCGCAGGGGTTGGTAGGAGCTTGTAGGGTGCCATATGTTTCCGGAGGGTTGTGTAGGGTTCCGTAGGGGCCTGTGGTGTTCCCTAGGGGCCTGTAGAGTCTCGTACAGTTCCGTAGGGTCCTGTAGGGTTGTGTAAGTGCCCGCAGGGGTTGGTAGGAGCTTGTAGGGTGCCATATGTTTCCGGAGGGTTGTGTAGGGTTCCGTAGGGGCCTGTGGTGTTCCCTAGGGGCCTGTAGAGTCTCGTACAGTTCCGTAGGGTCCTGTAGGTTTCCATAAGCGCCCGCAGAGGTCTGAAGGGGCCCGTACTGTTCCGTAAGGATCCATAGGGTTCCGTAGAGCTTCGTAGGTTCCCTAGAGGCCTCTGGAGTACCGCAGGAGCCAGTAGTGTTCCGTAGGGTCCTCTAGGGTTGAGTAAGTGCCCGCAGGAGTCTGTAGGAATCCGTGGGATTCTGTAAGGTTCTGGAGGGTTCTGCAGGGTTCCGTAGGGGCCCGTAGAGTTCCGTAGTGGCTGGTAAAGTTCCCTAGGGCCCTGTACCGTTCCGTAACTGCCTGCAAGGGTCTTTAGGCTTCCGTAGGGGCTGGTAGGGTTCCATAAAGTTCCGTGGGTTCCTGCAGAGTTCTGCAAGTGCCCGCAAGGGCCTGTAGGGGCCCACAGTGTTTCTGCCAGGTTCCGTAGAGTTCCGTAGGGGCCATATTTTTCTGTAGTGGCTGGTAGTATTCTGTAGGGGTCTGTAGGGTTCCGTAGGCGCCTGCAGTGTTCTGTAGGAGCCCATAGGGTTTTAGTGAGGTTCCGTTGTGTTGCTAAGGGTCTTGTAGAGTGCTGTCGGGTCCTGGAGTATTCTGTAGGGTTCCAGAGGGCCTCGTAGGGTTCCGTCGAAATCTATAGGGTTCCCTAGGGGCCCATAGAGTCCCGTAGATTTCCGTAGGGACCTGTAGGGTTGTGTAAGTGCCCGGAGAAGTCGGTAGGAGTCTGTGGGATTCTGTAAGGTTCCGGAGGGTTCTGCAGGGTTCCGTAGGGACCCGTAGAGTTCCGTAGTGGCTGGTAAAGTTCCGTAGGGCCCTGTGGGGTTCTGTATGGACCTGTAGGGTTCCGTAGGGGCCTGCAGGGTTCCGTAAGTGCCCGCAGGTGTCTGTAGGGTTCCGTAGGGGTCTGTAGGGTTCCGTAGGCACCTGCAGTGTTCTGTAGGAGCCCATAGGGTTTTAGTGAGGTTCCGTTGTGTTGCTAAGGGTCTTGTAGAGTGCTGTCGGGTCCTGGAGTATTCTGTAGGGTTCCAGAGGGGCTGGTAGGGTTCCGTCGAAATCTGAAGGGTTCCCTAGGGGCCCGTAGAGTCCCGTAGATTTCCGTAGGGGCCTGTAGGGTTGTGTAAGTGCCCGCAGGGGTTGGTAGGAGCTTGTAGGGTGCCATATGTTTCCGGAGGGTTGTGTAGGGTTCCGTAGGGGCCTGTGGTGTTCCCTAGGGGCCTGTAGAGTCTCGTACAGTTCCGTAGGGTCCTGTAGGTTTCCATAAGCGCCCGCAGAGGTCTGAAGGGGCCCGTACTGTTCCGTAAGGATCCATAGGGTTCCGTAGAGCTTCGTAGGTTCCCTAGAGGCCTCTGGAGTACCGCAGGAGCCAGTAGTGTTCCGTAGGGTCCTCTAGGGTTGAGTAAGTGCCCGCAGGAGTCTGTAGGAATCCGTGGGATTCTCTAAGGTTCTGGAGGGTTCTGCAGGGTTCCGTAGGGGCCCGTAGAGTTCCGTAGTGGCTGGTAAAGTTCCCTAGGGCCCTGTACCGTTCCGTAACTGCCTGCAAGGGTCTTTAGGCTTCCGTAGGGGCTGGTAGGGTTCCATAAAGTTCCGTGGGTTCCTGCAGAGTTCTGCAAGTGCCCGCAAGGGCCTGTAGGGGCCCACAGTGTTTCTGCCAGGTTCCGTAGAGTTCCGTAGGGGCCATATTTTTCTGTAGTGGCTGGTAGTATTCTGTAGGGGTCTGTAGGGTTCCGTAGGCGCCTGCAGTGTTCTGTAGGAGCCCATAGGGTTTTAGTGAGGTTCCGTTGTGTTGCTAAGGGTCTTGTAGAGTGCTGTCGGGTCCTGGAGTATTCTGTAGGGTTCCAGAGGGCCTCGTAGGGTTCCATCGAAATCTATAGGGTTCCCTAGGGGCCCATAGAGTCCCGTAGATTTCCGTAGGGACCTGTAGGGTTGTGTAAGTGCCCGCAGAAGTCTGTAGGAGTCTGTGGGATTCTGTAAGGTTCCGGAGGGTTCTACGGGGTTCCGTAGGGACCCGTAGAGTTCCGTAGTGGCTGGTAAAGTTCCGTAGGGCCCTGTGGGGTTCTGTATGGACCTGTAGGGTTCCGTAGGGGCCTGCAGGGTTCCGTAAATGCCCGCAGGTGTCTGTAGGGTTCCGTAGGGGTCTGTAGGGTTCCGTAGGCACCTGCAGTGTTCTGTAGGAGCCCATAGGGTTTTAGTGAGGTTCCGTTGTGTTGCTAAGGGTCTTGTAGAGTGCTGTCGGGTCCTGGAGTATTCTGTAGGGTTCCAGAGGGGCTGGTAGGGTTCCGTCGAAATCTGAAGGGTTCCCTAGGGGCCCGTAGAGTCCCGTAGATTTCCGTAGGGGCCTGTAGGGTTGTGTAAGTGCCCGCAGGGGTTGGTAGGAGCTTGTAGGGTGCCATATGTTTCCGGAGGGTTGTGTAGGGTTCCGTAGGGGCCTGTGGTGTTCCCTAGGGGCCTGTAGAGTCTCGTACAGTTCCGTAGGGTCCTGTAGGGTTGTGTAAGTGCCCGCAGGGGTTGGTAGGAGCTTGTAGGGTGCCATATGTTTCCGGAGGGTTGTGTAGGGTTCCGTAGGGGCCTGTGGTGTTCCCTAGGGGCCTGTAGAGTCTCGTACAGTTCCGTAGGGTCCTGTAGGTTTCCATAAGCGCCCGCAGAGGTCTGAAGGGGCCTGTACTGTTCCGTAAGGATCCATAGGGTTCCGTAGAGCTTCGTAGGTTCCCTAGAGGCCTCTGGAGTACCGCAGGAGCCAGTAGTGTTCCGTAGGGTCCTCTAGGGTTGAGTAAGTGCCCGCAGGAGTCTGTAGGAATCCGTGGGATTCTCTAAGGTTCTGGAGGGTTCTGCAGGGTTCCGTAGGGGCCCGTAGAGTTCCGTAGTGGCTGGTAAAGTTCCCTAGGGCCCTGTACCGTTCCGTAACTGCCTGCAAGGGTCTTTAGGCTTCCGTAGGGGCTGGTAGGGTTCCATAAAGTTCCGTGGGTTCCTGCAGAGTTCTGCAAGTGCCCGCAAGGGCCTGTAGGGGCCCACAGTGTTTCTGCCAGGTTCCGTAGAGTTCCGTAGGGGCCATATTTTTCTGTAGTGGCTGGTAGTATTCTGTAGGGGTCTGTAGGGTTCCGTAGGCGCCTGCAGTGTTCTGTAGGAGCCCATAGGGTTTTAGTGAGGTTCCGTTGTGTTGCTAAGGGTCTTGTAGAGTGCTGTCGGGTCCTGGAGTATTCTGTAGGGTTCCAGAGGGCCTCGTAGGGTTCCGTCGAAATCTATAGGGTTCCCTAGGGGCCCATAGAGTCCCGTAGATTTCCGTAGGGACCTGTAGGGTTGTGTAAGTGCCCGCAGAAGTCGGTAGGAGTCTGTGGGATTCTGTAAGGTTCCGGAGGGTTCTGCAGGGTTCCGTAGGGACCCGTAGAGTTCCGTAGTGGCTGGTAAAGTTCCGTAGGGCCCTGTGGGGTTCTGTATGGACCTGTAGGGTTCCGTAGGGGCCTGCAGGGTTCCGTAAGTGCCCGCAGGTGTCTGTAGGGTTCCGTAGGGGTCTGTAGGGTTCCGTAGGCACCTGTAGTGTTCTGTAGGAGCCCATAGGGTTTTAGTGAGGTTCCGTTGTGTTGCTAAGGGTCTTGTAGAGTGCTGTCGGGTCCTGGAGTATTCTGTAGGGTTCCAGAGGGGCTGGTAGGGTTCCGTCGAAATCTGAAGGGTTCCCTAGGGGCCCGTAGAGTCCCGTAGATTTCCGTAGGGGCCTGTAGGGTTGTGTAAGTGCCCGCAGGGGTTGGTAGGAGCTTGTAGGGTGCCATATGTTTCCGGAGGGTTGTGTAGGGTTCCGTAGGGGCCTGTGGTGTTCCCTAGGGGCCTGTAGAGTCTCGTACAGTTCCATAGGGTCCTGTAGGTTTCCATAAGCGCCCGCAGAGGTCTGAAGGGGCCCGTACTGTTCCGTAAGGATCCATAGGGTTCCGTAGAGCTTCGTAGGTTCCCTAGAGGCCTCTGGAGTACCGCAGGAGCCAGGAGTGTTCCGTAGGGTCCTCTAGGGTTGAGTAAGTGCCCGCAGGAGTCTGTAGGAATCCGTGGGATTCTCTAAGGTTCTGGAGGGTTCTGCAGGGTTCTGTAGGGGCCCGTAGAGTTCCGTAGTGGCTGGTAAAGTTCCCTAGGGCCCTGTACCGTTCCGTAACTGCCTGCAAGGGTCTTTAGGCTTCCGTAGGGGCTGGTAGGGTTCCATAAAGTTCCGTGGGTTCCTGCAGAGTTCTGCAAGTGCCCGCAAGGGCCTGTAGGGGCCCACAGTGTTTCTGCCAGGTTCCGTAGAGTTCCGTAGGGGCCATATTTTTCTGTAGTGGCTGGTAGTATTCTGTAGGGGTCTGTAGGGTTCCGTAGGCGCCTGCAGTGTTCTGTAGGAGCCCATAGGGTTTTAGTGAGGTTCCGTTGTGTTGCTAAGGGTCTTGTAGAGTGCTGTCGGGTCCTGGAGTATTCTGTAGGGTTCCAGAGGGCCTCGTAGGGTTCCATCGAAATCTATAGGGTTCCCTAGGGGCCCATAGAGTCCCGTAGATTTCCGTAGGGACCTGTAGGGTTGTGTAAGTGCCCGCAGAAGTCTGTAGGAGTCTGTGGGATTCTGTAAGGTTCCGGAGGGTTCTACGGGGTTCCGTAGGGACCCGTAGAGTTCCGTAGTGGCTGGTAAAGTTCCGTAGGGCCCTGTGGGGTTCTGTATGGACCTGTAGGGTTCCGTAGGGGCCTGCAGGGTTCCGTAAATGCCCGCAGGTGTCTGTAGGGTTCCGTAGGGGTCTGTAGGGTTCCGTAGGCACCTGCAGTGTTCTGTAGGAGCCCATAGGGTTTTAGTGAGGTTCCGTTGTGTTGCTAAGGGTCTTGTAGAGTGCTGTCGGGTCCTGGAGTATTCTGTAGGGTTCCAGAGGGGCTGGTAGGGTTCCGTCGAAATCTGAAGGGTTCCCTAGGGGCCCGTAGAGTCCCGTAGATTTCCGTAGGGGCCTGTAGGGTTGTGTAAGTGCCCGCAGGGGTTGGTAGGAGCTTGTAGGGTGCCATATGTTTCCGGAGGGTTGTGTAGGGTTCCGTAGGGGCCTGTGGTGTTCCCTAGGGGCCTGTAGAGTCTCGTACAGTTCCGTAGGGTCCTGTAGGTTTCCATAAGCGCCCGCAGAGGTCTGAAGGGGCCCGTACTGTTCCGTAAGGATCCATAGGGTTCCGTAGAGCTTCGTAGGTTCCCTAGAGGCCTCTGGAGTACCGCAGGAGCCAGCAGTGTTCCGTAGGGTCCTCTAGGGTTGAGTAAGTGCCCGCAGGAGTCTGTAGGAATCCGTGGGATTCTCTAAGGTTCTGGAGGGTTCTGCAGGGTTCCGTAGGGGCCCGTAGAGTTCCGTAGTGGCTGGTAAAGTTCCCTAGGGCCCTGTACCGTTCCGTAACTGCCTGCAAGGGTCTTTAGGCTTCCGTAGGGGCTGGTAGGGTTCCATAAAGTTCCGTGGGTTCCTGCAGAGTTCTGCAAGTGCCCGCAAGGGCCTGTAGGGGCCCACAGTGTTTCTGCCAGGTTCCGTAGAGTTCCGTAGGGGCCATATTTTTCTGTAGTGGCTGGTAGTATTCTGTAGGGGTCTGTAGGGTTCCGTAGGCGCCTGCAGTGTTCTGTAGGAGCCCATAGGGTTTTAGTGAGGTTCCGTTGTGTTGCTAAGGGTCTTGTAGAGTGCTGTCGGGTCCTGGAGTATTCTGTAGGGTTCCAGAGGGCCTCGTAGGGTTCCATCGAAATCTATAGGGTTCCCTAGGGGCCCATAGAGTCCCGTAGATTTCCGTAGGGACCTGTAGGGTTGTGTAAGTGCCCGCAGAAGTCTGTAGGAGTCTGTGGGATTCTGTAAGGTTCCGGAGGGTTCTACGGGGTTCCGTAGGGACCCGTAGAGTTCCGTAGTGGCTGGTAAAGTTCCGTAGGGCCCTGTGGGGTTCTGTATGGACCTGTAGGGTTCCGTAGGGGCCTGCAGGGTTCCGTAAATGCCCGCAGGTGTCTGTAGGGTTCCGTAGGGGTCTGTAGGGTTCCGTAGGCACCTGCAGTGTTCTGTAGGAGCCCATAGGGTTTTAGTGAGGTTCCGTTGTGTTGCTAAGGGTCTTGTAGAGTGCTGTCGGGTCCTGGAGTATTCTGTAGGGTTCCAGAGGGGCTGGTAGGGTTCCGTCGAAATCTGAAGGGTTCCCTAGGGGCCCGTAGAGTCCCGTAGATTTCCGTAGGGACCTGTAGGGTTGTGTAAGTGCCCGCAGGGGTTGGTAGGAGCTTGTAGGGTGCCATATGTTTCCGGAGGGTTGTGTAGGGTTCCGTAGGGGCCTGTGGTGTTCCCTAGGGGCCTGTAGAGTCTCGTACAGTTCCGTAGGGTCCTGTAGGTTTCCATAAGCGCCCGCAGAGGTCTGAAGGGGCCCGTACTGTTCCGTAAGGATCCATAGGGTTCCGTAGAGCTTCGTAGGTTCCCTAGAGGCCTCTGGAGTACCGCAGGAGCCAGTAGTGTTCCGTAGGGTCCTCTAGGGTTGAGTAAGTGCCCGCAGGAGTCTGTAGGAATCCGTGGGATTCTCTAAGGTTCTGGAGGGTTCTGCAGGGTTCCGTAGGGGCCTGTAGAGTTCCGTAGTGGCTGGTAAAGTTCCCTAGGGCCCTGTACCGTTCCGTAACTGCCTGCAAGGGTCTTTAGGCTTCCGTAGGGGCTGGTAGGGTTCCATAAAGTTCCGTGGGTTCCTGCAGAGTTCTGCAAGTGCCCGCAAGGGCCTGTAGGGGCCCACAGTGTTTCTGCCAGGTTCCGTAGAGTTCCGTAGGGGCCATATTTTTCTGTAGTGGCTGGTAGTATTCTGTAGGGGTCTGTAGGGTTCCGTAGGCGCCTGCAGTGTTGTGTAGGAGCCCATAGGGTTTTAGTGAGGTTCCGTTGTGTTGCTAAGGGTCTTGTAGAGTGCTGTCGGGTCCTGGAGTATTCTGTAGGGTTCCAGAGGGCCTCGTAGGGTTCCATCGAAATCTATAGGGTTCCCTAGGGGCCCATAGAGTCCCGTAGATTTCCGTAGGGACCTGTAGGGTTGTGTAAGTGCCCGCAGAAGTCTGTAGGAGTCTGTGGGATTCTGTAAGGTTCCGGAGGGTTCTGCAGGGTTCCGTAGGGACCCGTAGAGTTCCGTAGTGGCTGGTAAAGTTCCGTAGGGCCCTGTGGGGTTCTGTATGGACCTGTAGGGTTCCGTAGGGGCCTGCAGGGTTCCGTAAGTGCCCGCAGGTGTCTGTAGGGTTCCGTAGGGGTCTGTAGGGTTCCGTAGGCACCTGTAGTGTTCTGTAGGAGCCCATAGGGTTTTAGTGAGGTTCCGTTGTGTTGCTAAGGGTCTTGTAGAGTGCTGTCGGGTCCTGGAGTATTCTGTAGGGTTCCAGAGGGGCTGGTAGGGTTCCGTCGAAATCTGAAGGGTTCCCTAGGGGCCCGTAGAGTCCCGTAGATTTCCGTAGGGGCCTGTAGGGTTGTGTAAGTGCCCGCAGGGGTTGGTAGGAGCTTGTAGGGTGCCATATGTTTCCGGAGGGTTGTGTAGGGTTCCGTAGGGGCCTGTGGTGTTCCCTAGGGGCCTGTAGAGTCTCGTACAGTTCCGTAGGGTCCTGTAGGTTTCCATAAGCGCCCGCAGAGGTCTGAAGGGGCCCGTACTGTTCCGTAAGGATCCATAGGGTTCCGTAGAGCTTCGTAGGTTCCCTAGAGGCCTCTGGAGTACCGCAGGAGCCAGTAGTGTTCCGTAGGGTCCTCTAGGGTTGAGTAAGTGCCCGCAGGAGTCTGTAGGAATCCGTGGGATTCTGTAAGGTTCTGGAGGGTTCTGCAGGGTTCCGTAGGGGCCTGTAGAGTTCCGTAGTGGCTGGTAAAGTTCCCTAGGGCCCTGTACCGTTCCGTAACTGCCTGCAAGGGTCTTTAGGCTTCCGTAGGGGCTGGTAGGGTTCCATAAAGTTCCGTGGGTTCCTGCAGAGTTCTGCAAGTGCCCGCAAGGGCCTGTAGGGGCCCACAGTGTTTCTGCCAGGTTCCGTAGAGTTCTGTAGGGGCCATATTTTTCTGTAGTGGCTGGTAGTATTCTGTAGGGGTCTGTAGGGTTCCGTAGGCGCCTGCAGTGTTCTGTAGGAGCCCATAGGGTTTTAGTGAGGTTCCGTTGTGTTGCTAAGGGTCTTGTAGAGTGCTGTCGGGTCCTGGAGTATTCTGTAGGGTTCCAGAGGGCCTCGTAGGGTTCCATCGAAATCTATAGGGTTCCCTAGGGGCCCATAGAGTCCCGTAGATTGCCGTAGGGACCTGTAGGGTTGTGTAAGTGCCCGCAGAAGTCTGTAGGAGTCTGTGGGATTCTGTAAGGTTCCGGAGGGTTCTACGGGGTTCCGTAGGGACCCGTAGAGTTCCGTAGTGGCTGGTAAAGTTCCGTAGGGCCCTGTGGGGTTCTGTATGGACCTGTAGGGTTCCGTAGGGGCCTGCAGGGTTCCGTAAATGCCCGCAGGTGTCTGTAGGGTTCCGTAGGGGTCTGTAGGGTTCCGTAGGCACCTGCAGTGTTCTGTAGGAGCCCATAGGGTTTTAGTGAGGTTCCGTTGTGTTGCTAAGGGTCTTGTAGAGTGCTGTCGGGTCCTGGAGTATTCTGTAGGGTTCCAGAGGGGCTGGTAGGGTTCCGTCGAAATCTGAAGGGTTCCCTAGGGGCCCGTAGAGTCCCGTAGATTTCCGTAGGGGCCTGTAGGGTTGTGTAAGTGCCCGCAGGGGTTGGTAGGAGCTTGTAGGGTGCCATATGTTTCCGGAGGGTTGTGTAGGGTTCTGTAGGGGCCTGTGGTGTTCCCTAGGGTCCTGTAGAGTCTCGTACAGTTCCGTAGGGTCCTGTAGGTTTCCATAAGCGCCCGCAGAGGTCTGAAGGGGCCCGTACTGTTCCGTAAGGATCCATAGGGTTCCGTAGAGCTTCGTAGGTTCCCTAGAGGCCTCTGGAGTACCGCAGGAGCCAGTAGTGTTCCGTAGGGTCCTCTAGGGTTGAGTAAGTGCCCGCAGGAGTCTGTAGGAATCCGTGGGATTCTGTAAGGTTCTGGAGGGTTCTGCAGGGTTCCGTAGGGGCCTGTAGAGTTCCGTAGTGGCTGGTAAAGTTCCCTAGGGCCCTGTACCGTTCCGTAACTGCCTGCAAGGGTCTTTAGGCTTCCGTAGGGGCTGGTAGGGTTCCATAAAGTTCCGTGGGTTCCTGCAGAGTTCTGCAAGTGCCCGCAAGGGCCTGTAGGGGCCCACAGTGTTTCTGCCAGGTTCCGTAGAGTTCTGTAGGGGCCATATTTTTCTGTAGTGGCTGGTAGTATTCTGTAGGGGTCTGTAGGGTTCCATAGGCGCCTGCAGTGTTCTGTAGGAGCCCATAGGGTTTTAGTGAGGTTCCGTTGTGTTGCTAAGGGTCTTGTAGAGTGCTGTCGGGTCCTGGAGTATTCTGTAGGGTTCCAGAGGGCCTCGTAGGGTTCCATCGAAATCTATAGGGTTCCCTAGGGGCCCATAGAGTCCCGTAGATTTCCGTAGGGACCTGTAGGGTTGTGTAAGTGCCCGCAGAAGTCTGTAGGAGTCTGTGGGATTCTGTAAGGTTCCGGAGGGTTCTGCAGGGTTCCGTAGGGACCCGTAGAGTTCCGTAGTGGCTGGTAAAGTTCCGTAGGGCCCTGTGGGGTTCTGTATGGACCTGTAGGGTTCCGTAGGGGCCTGCAGGGTTCCGTAAGTGCCCGCAGGTGTCTGTAGGGTTCCGTAGGGGTCTGTAGGGTTCCGTAGGCACCTGTAGTGTTCTGTAGGAGCCCATAGGGTTTTAGTGAGGTTCCGTTGTGTTGCTAAGGGTCTTGTAGAGTGCTGTCGGGTCCTGGAGTATTCTGTAGGGTTCCAGAGGGGCTGGTAGGGTTCCGTCGAAATCTGAAGGGTTCCCTAGGGGCCCGTAGAGTCCCGTAGATTTCCGTAGGGGCCTGTAGGGTTGTGTAAGTGCCCGCAGGGGTTGGTAGGAGCTTGTAGGGTGCCATATGTTTCCGGAGGGTTGTGTAGGGTTCCGTAGGGGCCTGTGGTGTTCCCTAGGGGCCTGTAGAGTCTCGTACAGTTCCGTAGGGTCCTGTAGGTTTCCATAAGCGCCCGCAGAGCTCTGAAGGGGCCCGTACTGTTCCGTAAGGATCCATAGGATTCCGTAGAGCTTCGTAGGTTCCCTAGAGGCCTCTGGAGTACCGCAGGAGCCAGTAGTGTTCCGTAGGGTCCTCTAGGGTTGAGTAAGTGCCCGCAGGAGTCTGTAGGAATCCGTGGGATTCTCTAAGGTTCTGGAGGGTTCTGCAGGGTTCCGTAGGGGCCCGTAGAGTTCCGTAGTGGCTGGTAAAGTTCCCTAGGGCCCTGTACCGTTCCGTAACTGCCTGCAAGGGTCTTTAGGCTTCCGTAGGGGCTGGTAGGGTTCCATAAAGTTCCGTGGGTTCCTGCAGAGTTCTGCAAGTGCCCGCAAGGGCCTGTAGGGGCCCACAGTGTTTCTGCCAGGTTCCGTAGAGTTCCGTAGGGGCCATATTTTTCTGTAGTGGCTGGTAGTATTCTGTAGGGGTCTGTAGGGTTCCGTAGGCGCCTGCAGTGTTGTGTAGGAGCCCATAGGGTTTTAGTGAGGTTCCGTTGTGTTGCTAAGGGTCTTGTAGAGTGCTGTCGGGTCCTGGAGTATTCTGTAGGGTTCCAGAGGGCCTCGTAGGGTTCCATCGAAATCTATAGGGTTCCCTAGGGGCCCATAGAGTCCCGTAGATTTCCGTAGGGACCTGTAGGGTTGTGTAAGTGCCCGCAGAAGTCTGTAGGAGTCTGTGGGATTCTGTAAGGTTCCGGAGGGTTCTGCAGGGTTCCGTAGGGACCCGTAGAGTTCCGTAGTGGCTGGTAAAGTTCCGTAGGGCCCTGTGGGGTTCTGTATGGACCTGTAGGGTTCCGTAGGGGCCTGCAGGGTTCCGTAAGTGCCCGCAGGTGTCTGTAGGGTTCCGTAGGGGTCTGTAGGGTTCCGTAGGCACCTGCAGTGTTCTGTAGGAGCCCATAGGGTTTTAGTGAGGTTCCGTTGTGTTGCTAAGGGTCTTGTAGAGTGCTGTCGGGTCCTGGAGTATTCTGTAGGGTTCCAGAGGGCCTCGTAGGGTTCCATCGAAATCTATAGGGTTCCCTAGGGGCCCATAGAGTCCCGTAGATTGCCGTAGGGACCTGTAGGGTTGTGTAAGTGCCCGCAGAAGTCTGTAGGAGTCTGTGGGATTCTGTAAGGTTCCGGAGGGTTCTACGGGGTTCCGTAGGGACCCTTAGAGTTCCGTAGTGGCTGGTAAAGTTCCGTAGGGCCCTGTGGGGTTCTGTATGGACCTGTAGGGTTCCGTAGGGGCCTGCAGGGTTCCGTAAATGCCCGCAGGTGTCTGTAGGGTTCCGTAGGGGTCTGTAGGGTTCCGTAGGCACCTGCAGTGTTCTGTAGGAGCCCATAGGGTTTTAGTGAGGTTCCGTTGTGTTGCTAAGGGTCTTGTAGAGTGCTGTCGGGTCCTGGAGTATTCTGTAGGGTTCCAGAGGGGCTGGTAGGGTTCCGTCGAAATCTGAAGGGTTCCCTAGGGGCCCGTAGAGTCCCGTAGATTTCCGTAGGGGCCTGTAGGGTTGTGTAAGTGCCCGCAGGGGTTGGTAGGAGCTTGTAGGGTGCCATATGTTTCCGGAGGGTTGTGTAGGGTTCTGTAGGGGCCTGTGGTGTTCCCTAGGGTCCTGTAGAGTCTCGTACAGTTCCGTAGGGTCCTGTAGGTTTCCATAAGCGCCCGCAGAGGTCTGAAGGGGCCCGTACTGTTCCGTAAGGATCCATAGGGTTCCGTAGAGCTTCGTAGGTTCCCTAGAGGCCTCTGGAGTACCGCAGGAGCCAGTAGTGTTCCGTAGGGTCCTCTAGGGTTGAGTAAGTGCCCGCAGGAGTCTGTAGGAATCCGTGGGATTCTGTAAGGTTCTGGAGGGTTCTGCAGGGTTCCGTAGGGGCCTGTAGAGTTCCGTAGTGGCTGGTAAAGTTCCCTAGGGCCCTGTACCGTTCCGTAACTGCCTGCAAGGGTCTTTAGGCTTCCGTAGGGGCTGGTAGGGTTCCATAAAGTTCCGTGGGTTCCTGCAGAGTTCTGCAAGTGCCCGCAAGGGCCTGTAGGGGCCCACAGTGTTTCTGCCAGGTTCCGTAGAGTTCTGTAGGGGCCATATTTTTCTGTAGTGGCTGGTAGTATTCTGTAGGGGTCTGTAGGGTTCCATAGGCGCCTGCAGTGTTCTGTAGGAGCCCATAGGGTTTTAGTGAGGTTCCGTTGTGTTGCTAAGGGTCTTGTAGAGTGCTGTCGGGTCCTGGAGTATTCTGTAGGGTTCCAGAGGGCCTCGTAGGGTTCCATCGAAATCTATAGGGTTCCCTAGGGGCCCATAGAGTCCCGTAGATTTCCGTAGGGACCTGTAGGGTTGTGTAAGTGCCCGCAGAAGTCTGTAGGAGTCTGTGGGATTCTGTAAGGTTCCGGAGGGTTCTGCAGGGTTCCGTAGGGACCCGTAGAGTTCCGTAGTGGCTGGTAAAGTTCCGTAGGGCCCTGTGGGGTTCTGTATGGACCTGTAGGGTTCCGTAGGGGCCTGCAGGGTTCCGTAAGTGCCCGCAGGTGTCTGTAGGGTTCCGTAGGGGTCTGTAGGGTTCCGTAGGCACCTGTAGTGTTCTGTAGGAGCCCATAGGGTTTTAGTGAGGTTCCGTTGTGTTGCTAAGGGTCTTGTAGAGTGCTGTCGGGTCCTGGAGTATTCTGTAGGGTTCCAGAGGGGCTGGTAGGGTTCCGTCGAAATCTGAAGGGTTCCCTAGGGGCCCGTAGAGTCCCGTAGATTTCCGTAGGGGCCTGTAGGGTTGTGTAAGTGCCCGCAGGGGTTGGTAGGAGCTTGTAGGGTGCCATATGTTTCCGGAGGGTTGTGTAGGGTTCCGTAGGGGCCTGTGGTGTTCCCTAGGGGCCTGTAGAGTCTCGTACAGTTCCGTAGGGTCCTGTAGGTTTCCATAAGCGCCCGCAGAGCTCTGAAGGGGCCCGTACTGTTCCGTAAGGATCCATAGGATTCCGTAGAGCTTCGTAGGTTCCCTAGAGGCCTCTGGAGTACCGCAGGAGCCAGTAGTGTTCCGTAGGGTCCTCTAGGGTTGAGTAAGTGCCCGCAGGAGTCTGTAGGAATCCGTGGGATTCTCTAAGGTTCTGGAGGGTTCTGCAGGGTTCCGTAGGGGCCCGTAGAGTTCCGTAGTGGCTGGTAAAGTTCCCTAGGGCCCTGTACCGTTCCGTAACTGCCTGCAAGGGTCTTTAGGCTTCCGTAGGGGCTGGTAGGGTTCCATAAAGTTCCGTGGGTTCCTGCAGAGTTCTGCAAGTGCCCGCAAGGGCCTGTAGGGGCCCACAGTGTTTCTGCCAGGTTCCGTAGAGTTCCGTAGGGGCCATATTTTTCTGTAGTGGCTGGTAGTATTCTGTAGGGGTCTGTAGGGTTCCGTAGGCGCCTGCAGTGTTCTGTAGGAGCCCATAGGGTTTTAGTGAGGTTCCGTTGTGTTGCTAAGGGTCTTGTAGAGTGCTGTCGGGTCCTGGAGTATTCTGTAGGGTTCCAGAGGGCCTCATAGGGTTCCATCGAAATCTATAGGGTTCCCTAGGGGCCCATAGAGTCCCGTAGATTTCCGTAGGGACCTGTAGGGTTGTGTAAGTGCCCGCAGAAGTCTGTAGGAGTCTGTGGGATTCTGTAAGGTTCCGGAGGGTTCTGCAGGGTTCCGTAGGGACCCGTAGAGTTCCGTAGTGGCTGGTAAAGTTCCGTAGGGCCCTGTGGGGTTCTGTATGGACCTGTAGGATTCCGTAGGGGCCTGCAGGGTTCCGTAAGTGCCCGCAGGTGTCTGTAGGGTTCCGTAGGGGTCTGTAGGGTTCCGTAGGCACCTGCAGTGTTCTGTAGGAGCCCATAGGGTTTTAGTGAGGTTCCGTTGTGTTGCTAAGGGTCTTGTAGAGTGCTGTCGGGTCCTGGAGTATTCTGTAGGGTTCCAGAGGGGCTGGTAGGGTTCCGTCGAAATCTGAAGGGTTCCCTAGGGGCCCGTAGAGTCCCGTAGATTTCCGTAGGGGCCTGTAGGGTTGTGTAAGTGCCCGCAGGGGTTGGTAGGAGCTTGTAGGGTGCCATATGTTTCCGGAGGGTTGTGTAGGGTTCCGTAGGGGCCTGTGGTGTTCCCTAGGGGCCTGTAGAGTCTCGTACAGTTCCGTAGGGTCCTGTAGGTTTCCATAAGCGCCCGCAGAGGTCTGAAGGGGCCCGTACTGTTCCGTAAGGATCCATAGGGTTCCGTAGAGCTTCGTAGGTTCCCTAGAGGCCTCTGGAGTACCGCAGGAGCCAGTAGTGTTCTGTAGGGGCCCGTAGGGTTCCTTCCATAGGAGCTGGCAGTGTTCCGTAGGGTCCTCTAGGGTTGAGTAAGTGCCCGCAGGAGTCTGTAGGAATCCGTGGGATTCTGTAAGGTTCTGGAGGGTTCTGCAGGGTTCCGTAGGGGCCCGTAGAGTTCCGTAGTGGCTGGTAAAGTTCCCTAGGGCCCTGTACCGTTCCGTAACTGCCTGCAAGGGTCTTTAGGCTTCCGTAGGGGCTGGTAGGGTTCCATAAAGTTCCGTGGGTTCCTGCAGAGTTCTGCAAGTGCCCGCAAGGGCCTGTAGGGGCCCACAGTGTTTCTGCCAGGTTCCGTAGAGTTCCGTAGGGGCCATATTTTTCTGTAGTGGCTGGTAGTATTCTGTAGGGGTCTGTAGGGTTCCGTAGGCGCCTGCAGTGTTCTGTAGGAGCCCATAGGGTTTTAGTGAGGTTCCGTTGTGTTGCTAAGGGTCTTGTAGAGTGCTGTCGGGTCCTGGAGTATTCTGTAGGGTTCCAGAGGGCCTCGTAGGGTTCCATCGAAATCTATAGGGTTCCCTAGGGGCCCATAGAGTCCCGTAGATTTCCGTAGGGACCTGTAGGGTTGTGTAAGTGCCCGCAGAAGTCTGTAGGAGTCTGTGGGATTCTGTAAGGTTCCGGAGGGTTCTGCGGGGTTCCGTAGGGACCCGTAGAGTTCCGTAGTGGCTGGTAAAGTTCCGTAGGGCCTTGTGGGGTTCTGTATGGACCTGTAGGGTTCCGTAGGGGCCTGCAGGGTTCCGTAAGTGCCCGCAGGTGTCTGTAGGTGTCTGTACGGGTCTGTAGGGTTCCGTAGGCACCTGCAATATTCTGTAGGAGCCCATAGGGTTTTAGTGAGGTTCCGTTGTGTTGCTAAGGGTCTTGTAGAGTGCTGTCGGGTCCTGGAGTATTCTGTAGGGTTCCAGAGGGCCTCATAGGGTTCCATCGAAATCTATAGGGTTCCCTAGGGGCCCATAGAGTCCCGTAGATTTCCGTAGGGACCTGTAGGGTTGTGTAAGTGCCCGCAGAAGTCTGTAGGAGTCTGTGGGATTCTGTAAGGTTCCGGAGGGTTCTGCGGGGTTCCGTAGGGACCCGTAGAGTTCCGTAGTGGCTGGTAAAGTTCCGTAGGGCCCTGTGGGGTTCTGTATGGACCTGTAGGGTTCCGTAGGGGCCTGCAGGGTTCCGTAAATGCCCGCAGGTGTCTGTAGGGTTCCGTAGGGGTCTGTAGGGTTCCGTAGGTACCTGCAGTGTTCTGTAGGAGCCCATAGGGTTTTAGTGAGGTTCCGTTGTGTTGCTAAGGGTCTTGTAGAGTGCTGTCGGGTCCTGGAGTATTCTGTAGGGTTCCAGAGGGGCTGGTAGGGTTCCGTCGAAATCTGAAGGGTTCCCTAGGGGCCCGTAGAGTCCCGTAGATTTCCGTAGGGGCCTGTAGGGTTGTGTAAGTGCCCGCAGGGGTTGGTAGGAGCTTGTAGGGTGCCATATGTTTCCGGAGGGTTGTGTAGGGTTCCGTAGGGGCCTGTGGTGTTCCCTAGGGGCCTGTAGAGTCTCGTACAGTTCCGTAGGGTCCTGTAGGTTTCCATAAGCGCCCGCAGAGCTCTGAAGGGGCCCGTACTGTTCCGTAAGGATCCATAGGATTCCGTAGAGCTTCGTAGGTTCCCTAGAGGCCTCTGGAGTACCGCAGGAGCCAGTAGTGTTC
The DNA here is from genome assembly GCF_964106895.1 of Numenius arquata. NCBI lineage: Eukaryota > Metazoa > Chordata > Aves > Charadriiformes > Scolopacidae > Numenius > Numenius arquata. Next base: position 101,143 of record NW_027414570.1, read on the forward strand.
CGTAGGGTCCTCTAGGGTTGAGTAAGTGCCCGCAGGAGTCTGTAGGAATCCGTGGGATTCTCTAAGGTTCTGGAGGGTTCTGCAGGGTTCCGTAGGGGCCCGTAGAGTTCCGTAGTGGCTGGTAAAGTTCCCTAGGGCCCTGTACCGTTCCGTAACTGCCTGCAAGGGTCTTTAGGCTTCCGTAGGGGCTGGTAGGGTTCCATAAAGTTCCGTGGGTTCCTGCAGAGTTCTGCAAGTGCCCGCAAGGGCCTGTAGGGGCCCACAGTGTTTCTGCCAGGTTCCGTAGAGTTCCGTAGGGGCCATATTTTTCTGTAGTGGCTGGTAGTATTCTGTAGGGGTCTGTAGGGTTCCGTAGGCGCCTGCAGTGTTCTGTAGGAGCCCATAGGGTTTTAGTGAGGTTCCGTTGTGTTGCTAAGGGTCTTGTAGAGTGCTGTCGGGTCCTGGAGTATTCTGTAGGGTTCCAGAGGGCCTCGTAGGGTTCCATCGAAATCTATAGGGTTCCCTAGGGGCCCATAGAGTCCCGTAGATTTCCGTAGGGACCTGTAGGGTTGTGTAAGTGCCCGCAGAAGTCTGTAGGAGTCTGTGGGATTCTGTAAGGTTCCGGAGGGTTCTGCAGGGTTCCGTAGGGACCCGTAGAGTTCCGTAGTGGCTGGTAAAGTTCCGTAGGGCCCTGTGGGGTTCTGTATGGACCTGTAGGGTTCCGTAGGGGCCTGCAGGGTTCCGTAAGTGCCCGCAGGTGTCTGTAGGGTTCCGTAGGGGTCTGTAGGGTTCCGTAGGCACCTGCAGTGTTCTGTAGGAGCCCATAGGGTTTTAGTGAGGTTCCGTTGTGTTGCTAAGGGTCTTGTAGAGTGCTGTCGGGTCCTGGAGTATTCTGTAGGGTTCCAGAGTGCCTCATAGGGTTCCATCGAAATCTATAGGGTTCCCTAGGGGCCCATAGAGTCCCGTAGATTTCCGTAGGGACCTGTAGGGTTGTGTAAGTGCCCGCAGAAGTCTGTAGGAGTCTGTGGGATTCTGTAAGGTTCCGGAGGGTTCTGCAGGGTTCCGTAGGGACCCGTAGAGTTCCGTAGTGGCTGGTAAAGTTCCGTAGGGCCCTGTGGGGTTCTGTATGGACCTGTAGGATTCCGTAGGGGCCTGCAGGGTTCCGTAAGTGCCCGCAGGTGTCTGTAGGGTTCCGTAGGGGTCTGTAGGGTTCCGTAGGCACCTGCAGTGTTCTGTAGGAGCCCATAGGGTTTTAGTGAGGTTCCGTTGTGTTGCTAAGGGTCTTGTAGAGTGCTGTCGGGTCCTGGAGTATTCTGTAGGGTTCCAGAGGGGCTGGTAGGGTTCCGTCGAAATCTGAAGGGTTCCCTAGGGGCCCGTAGAGTCCCGTAGATTTCCGTAGGGGCCTGTAGGGTTGTGTAAGTGCCCGCAGGGGTTGGTAGGAGCTTGTAGGGTGCCATATGTTTCCGGAGGGTTGTGTAGGGTTCCGTAGGGGCCTGTGGTGTTCCCTAGGGGCCTGTAGAGTCTCGTACAGTTCCGTAGGGTCCTGTAGGTTTCCATAAGCGCCCGCAGAGGTCTGAAGGGGCCCGTACTGTTCCGTAAGGATCCATAGGGTTCCGTAGAGCTTCGTAGGTTCCCTAGAGGCCTCTGGAGTACCGCAGGAGCCAGTAGTGTTCTGTAGGGGCCCGTAGGGTTCCTTCCATAGGAGCTGGCAGTGTTCCGTAGGGTCCTCTAGGGTTGAGTAAGTGCCCGCAGGAGTCTGTAGGAATCCGTGGGATTCTGTAAGGTTCTGGAGGGTTCTGCAGGGTTCCGTAGGGGCCCGTAGAGTTCCGTAGTGGCTGGTAAAGTTCCCTAGGGCCCTGTACCGTTCCGTAACTGCCTGCAAGGGTCTTTAGGCTTCCGTAGGGGCTGGTAGGGTTCCATAAAGTTCCGTGGGTTCCTGCAGAGTTCTGCAAGTGCCCGCAAGGCCTGTAGGGGCCCACAGTGTTTCTGCCAGGTTCCGTAGAGTTCCGTAGGGGCCATATTTTTCTGTAGTGGCTGGTAGTATTCTGTAGGGGTCTGTAGGGTTCCGTAGGCGCCTGCAGTGTTCTGTAGGAGCCCATAGGGTTTTAGTGAGGTTCCGTTGTGTTGCTAAGGGTCTTGTAGAGTGCTGTCGGGTCCTGGAGTATTCTGTAGGGTTCCAGAGGGCCTCGTAGGGTTCCATCGAAATCTATAGGGTTCCCTAGGGGCCCATAGAGTCCCGTAGATTTCCGTAGGGACCTGTAGGGTTGTGTAAGTGCCCGCAGAAGTCTGTAGGAGTCTGTGGGATTCTGTAAGGTTCCGGAGGGTTCTGCGGGGTTCCGTAGGGACCCGTAGAGTTCCGTAGTGGCTGGTAAAGTTCCGTAGGGCCTTGTGGGGTTCTGTATGGACCTGTAGGGTTCCGTAGGGGCCTGCAGGGTTCCGTAAGTGCCCGCAGGTGTCTGTAGGTGTCTGTACGGGTCTGTAGGGTTCCGTAGGCACCTGCAATATTCTGTAGGAGCCCATAGGGTTTTAGTGAGGTTCCGTTGTGTTGCTAAGGGTCTTGTAGAGTGCTGTCGGGTCCTGGAGTATTCTGTAGGGTTCCAGAGGGCCTCATAGGGTTCCATCGAAATCTATAGGGTTCCCTAGGGGCCCATAGAGTCCCGTAGATTTCCGTAGGGACCTGTAGGGTTGTGTAAGTGCCCGCAGAAGTCTGTAGGAGTCTGTGGGATTCTGTAAGGTTCCGGAGGGTTCTGCGGGGTTCCGTAGGGACCCGTAGAGTTCCGTAGTGGCTGGTAAAGTTCCGTAGGGCCCTGTGGGGTTCTGTATGGACCTGTAGGGTTCCGTAGGGGCCTGCAGGGTTCCGTAAATGCCCGCAGGTGTCTGTAGGGTTCCGTAGGGGTCTGTAGGGTTCCGTAGGTACCTGCAGTGTTCTGTAGGAGCCCATAGGGTTTTAGTGAGGTTCCGTTGTGTTGCTAAGGGTCTTGTAGAGTGCTGTCGGGTCCTGGAGTATTCTGTAGGGTTCCAGAGGGGCTGGTAGGGTTCCGTCGAAATCTGAAGGGTTCCCTAGGGGCCCGTAGAGTCCCGTAGATTTCCGTAGGGGCCTGTAGGGTTGTGTAAGTGCCCGCAGGGGTTGGTAGGAGCTTGTAGGGTGCCATATGTTTCCGGAGGGTTGTGTAGGGTTCCGTAGGGGCCTGTGGTGTTCCCTAGGGGCCTGTAGAGTCTCGTACAGTTCCGTAGGGTCCTGTAGGTTTCCATAAGCGCCCGCAGAGCTCTGAAGGGGCCCGTACTGTTCCGTAAGGATCCATAGGATTCCGTAGAGCTTCGTAGGTTCCCTAGAGGCCTCTGGAGTACCGCAGGAGCCAGTAGTGTTCCGTAGGGTCCTCTAGGGTTGAGTAAGTGCCCGCAGGAGTCTGTAGGAATCCGTGGGATTCTCTAAGGTTCTGGAGGGTTCTGCAGGGTTCCGTAGGGGCCCGTAGAGTTCCGTAGTGGCTGGTAAAGTTCCCTAGGGCCCTGTACCGTTCCGTAACTGCCTGCAAGGGTCTTTAGGCTTCCGTAGGGGCTGGTAGGGTTCCATAAAGTTCCGTGGGTTCCTGCAGAGTTCTGCAAGTGCCCGCAAGGGCCTGTAGGGGCCCACAGTGTTTCTGCCAGGTTCCGTAGAGTTCCGTAGGGGCCATATTTTTCTGTAGTGGCTGGTAGTATTCTGTAGGGGTCTGTAGGGTTCCGTAGGCGCCTGCAGTGTTCTGTAGGAGCCCATAGGGTTTTAGTGAGGTTCCGTTGTGTTGCTAAGGGTCTTGTAGAGTGCTGTCGGGTCCTGGAGTATTCTGTAGGGTTCCAGAGGGCCTCGTAGGGTTCCATCGAAATCTATAGGGTTCCCTAGGGGCCCATAGAGTCCCGTAGATTTCCGTAGGGACCTGTAGGGTTGTGTAAGTGCCCGCAGAAGTCTGTAGGAGTCTGTGGGATTCTGTAAGGTTCCGGAGGGTTCTGCAGGGTTCCGTAGGGACCCGTAGAGTTCCGTAGTGGCTGGTAAAGTTCCGTAGGGCCCTGTGGGGTTCTGTATGGACCTGTAGGGTTCCGTAGGGGCCTGCAGGGTTCCGTAAGTGCCCGCAGGTGTCTGTAGGGTTCCGTAGGGGTCTGTAGGGTTCCGTAGGCACCTGCAATATTCTGTAGGAGCCCATAGGGTTTTAGTGAGGTTCCGTTGTGTTGCTAAGGGTCTTGTAGAGTGCTGTCGGGTCCTGGAGTATTCTGTAGGGTTCCAGAGTGCCTCATAGGGTTCCATCGAAATCTATAGGGTTCCCTAGGGGCCCATAGAGTCCCGTAGATTTCCGTAGGGACCTGTAGGGTTGTGTAAGTGCCCGCAGAAGTCTGTAGGAGTCTGTGGGATTCTGTAAGGTTCCGGAGGGTTCTGCAGGGTTCCGTAGGGACCCGTAGAGTTCCGTAGTGGCTGGTAAAGTTCCGTAGGGCCCTGTGGGGTTCTGTATGGACCTGTAGGATTCCGTAGGGGCCTGCAGGGTTCCGTAAGTGCCCGCAGGTGTCTGTAGGGTTCCGTAGGGGTCTGTAGGGTTCCGTAGGTACCTGCAGTGTTCTGTAGGAGCCCATAGGGTTTTAGTGAGGTTCCGTTGTGTTGCTAAGGGTCTTGTAGAGTGCTGTCGGGTCCTGGAGTATTCTGTAGGGTTCCAGAGGGGCTGGTAGGGTTCCGTCGAAATCTGAAGGGTTCCCTAGGGGCCCGTAGAGTCCCGTAGATTTCCGTAGGGGCCTGTAGGGTTGTGTAAGTGCCCGCAGGGGTTGGTAGGAGCTTGTAGGGTGCCATATGTTTCCGGAGGGTTGTGTAGGGTTCCGTAGGGGCCTGTGGTGTTCCCTAGGGGCCTGTAGAGTCTCGTACAGTTCCGTAGGGTCCTGTAGGTTTCCATAAGCGCCCGCAGAGGTCTGAAGGGGCCCGTACTGTTCCGTAAGGATCCATAGGGTTCCGTAGAGCTTCGTAGGTTCCCTAGAGGCCTCTGGAGTACCGCAGGAGCCAGTAGTGTTCTGTAGGGGCCCGTAGGGTTCCTTCCATAGGAGCTGGCAGTGTTCCGTAGGGTCCTCTAGGGTTGAGTAAGTGCCCGCAGGAGTCTGTAGGAATCCGTGGGATTCTGTAAGGTTCTGGAGGGTTCTGCAGGGTTCCGTAGGGGCCCGTAGAGTTCCGTAGTGGCTGGTAAAGTTCCCTAGGGCCCTGTACCGTTCCGTAACTGCCTGCAAGGGTCTTTAGGCTTCCGTAGGGGCTGGTAGGGTTCCATAAAGTTCCGTGGGTTCCTGCAGAGTTCTGCAAGTGCCCGCAAGGCCTGTAGGGGCCCACAGTGTTTCTGCCAGGTTCCGTAGAGTTCCGTAGGGGCCATATTTTTCTGTAGTGGCTGGTAGTATTCTGTAGGGGTCTGTAGGGTTCCGTAGGCGCCTGCAGTGTTCTGTAGGAGCCCATAGGGTTTTAGTGAGGTTCCGTTGTGTTGCTAAGGGTCTTGTAGAGTGCTGTCGGGTCCTGGAGTATTCTGTAGGGTTCCAGAGGGCCTCGTAGGGTTCCATCGAAATCTATAGGGTTCCCTAGGGGCCCATAGAGTCCCGTAGATTTCCGTAGGGACCTGTAGGGTTGTGTAAGTGCCCGCAGAAGTCTGTAGGAGTCTGTGGGATTCTGTAAGGTTCCGGAGGGTTCTGCGGGGTTCCGTAGGGACCCGTAGAGTTCCGTAGTGGCTGGTAAAGTTCCGTAGGGCCTTGTGGGGTTCTGTATGGACCTGTAGGGTTCCGTAGGGGCCTGCAGGGTTCCGTAAATGCCCGCAGGTGTCTGTAGGGTTCCGTAGGGGTCTGTAGGGTTCCGTAGGTACCTGCAGTGTTCTGTAGGAGCCCATAGGGTTTTAGTGAGGTTCCGTTGTGTTGCTAAGGGTCTTGTAGAGTGCTGTCGGGTCCTGGAGTATTCTGTAGGGTTCCAGAGGGGCTGGTAGGGTTCCGTCGAAATCTGAAGGGTTCCTTAGGGGCCCGTAGAGTCCTGTAGATTTCCGTAGGGGCCTGTAGGGTTGTGTAAGTGCCCGCAGGGGTTGGTAGGAGCTTGTAGGGTGCCATATGTTTCCGGAGGGTTGTGTAGGGTTCCGTAGGGGCCTGTGGTGTTCCCTAGGGGCCTGTAGAGTCTCGTACAGTTCCGTAGGGTCCTGTAGGTTTCCATAAGCGCCCGCAGAGGTCTGAAGGGGCCCGTACTGTTCCGTAAGGATCCATAGGGTTCCGTAGAGCTTCGTAGGTTCCCTAGAGGCCTCTGGAGTACCGCAGGAGCCAGTAGTGTTCCGTAGGGTCCTCTAGGGTTGAGTAAGTGCCCGCAGGAGTCTGTAGGAATCCGTGGGATTCTGTAAGGTTCTGGAGGGTTCTGC
>NW_027414571.1:0-24905 GCF_964106895.1 Numenius arquata
CCCCCCCCAAAATTCGGGGTCCTCCCCCCCCCACTTAGCCCCCCCCCCCAAAATTCAGCCCCCCCCCCCCCCCAAAATTCGGGGTCCCCCCCCCTTTTCTCCCCCCCAAAATCACCGGAGTCGTGGGGGAGGGGCGACACCTCTCTTTATTGGGGGGGGGGGGGGGGGGATTTTTTTTGGGGGGGGGGGTGTGTGTGGGTGTGTCCGGGTTTGGGGGGGGGGGGGGTGTGGATTTTTGGGGGGGGGGGGGGTTGATTTTTGGGGGGGGGGGTGTGTTTCTCAGCGGGTTTTGGGGCGCTCGGCCGCGTCCATGGCCGCCAGGCGTCGGGCGGCCCCCCCCCAACTGGAGAAGGTTCAACCCCCCCTTGAGGGCGGCCAAGGGGGTCCCCAAAATCAGCCCCACCCGGAAGAGCCCCGGCCCCCCCGGGAACACTGCGGGGGGGGGGGGGGAGGGGGGGGATGTCAGGGAACCAGTATGCACCAGTTCATCCCAGTAACACACACACACACACACACACCCCAACACACACACACACGCACGCCCCCCCCACAGTGATTCTCAGCGCCTCCCAGTATCCCCAGTACATCCCACTGACCCCCCCCCCACCACCACCACTGGTGGCACCCAACCCCCCTCCCAGTCCATCCCAGTTCATCCCAGTCCCTCCCAGTCCCCCCCAGCCCCGTCCCAGTTCATCCCAGCCCCCTCCCAGTCCCTCCCAGTTCATCCCAGTCCCTCCCAGCCCCCCCCAGTCCCGTCCCAGTTCATCCCAGCCCCCTCCCAGTCCCTCCCAGTTCATCCCAGTCCCTCCCAGTCCCCCCCAGCCCCATCCCAGTTCATCCCAGCCCCCTCCCAGTCCCTCCCAGTTCATCCCAGTCCCTCCCAGCCCCCCCCAGTCCCTTCCCAGTTCATCCCAGCCCCCTCCAGCCCCCTCCCAGTCCCTCCCAGTTCATCCCAGTCCCTCCCAATCCCCTCCCAGTCCCTCCCAATCCCCCCCCAGTCCCCTCCCAGTTCATCCCAGTCCCTCCCAGTCCCTTCCCAGTCCCTCCCAGTTCATCCCAGTCCCCCCCAATCCCCTCCCAGTCCATCCCAGTCCATCCCAGTTCATCCCAGTCCCCTCCCAGTCCCTCCCAGTTCATCCCAGTCCCTCCCACTCCCCTCCCAGTTCATCCCAGTCCCTCCGAATCCCTTCCCAGTCCATCCCAGTTCATCCCAGTCCCCCCCACTCCCCTCCCAGTTCATCCCAGTCCCTCCCAATCCCCTCCCAGTCCATCCCAGTTTATCCCAGTCCCCCCCAATCCCCTCCCAGTCCCTCCCAATCCCCCCCTAGTCCCCTCCCAGTTCATCCCAGTCCCTTCCCAGTCCCTCCCAGTTCATCCCAGTCCCTCCCAATCCCCCCCCAGTCCCCTCCCAGTTCATCCCAGTCCCTCCCAGTCCCTCCCAGTTCATCCCAGTCCCTCCCAATCCCCTCCCAGTCCCCTCCCAGTCCCTCCCACTCCCCTCCCAGTTCATCCCAGTCCCTCCCAGTCCCTTCCCAGTCCCTCCCAGTTCATCCCAGTCCCCCCCAATCCCCTCCCAGTCCATCCCAGTTCATCCCAGTCCCCTCCCAGTCCCTCCCACTCCCCTCCCAGTTCATCCCAGTCCCTCCGAATCCCTTCCCAGTCCATCCCAGTTTATCCCAGTCCCCCCCAATCCCCTCCCAGTCCCTCCCAATCCCCCCCTAGTCCCCTCCCAGTTCATCCCAGTCCCTTCCCAGTCCCTCCCAGTTCATCCCAGTCCCTCCCAATCCCCTCCCAGTCCCTCCCAGTCCCCCCCAATCCCCTCCCAGTCCCTCCCAATCCCCCCCCAGCCCCCTCCCAGTTCATCCCAGTCCCTCCAGTCCCCCCCAGTCCCCTCCCAGGTTATCCCAGTCCCCCCCAGCCCTCTCCCAGTTCACCCCAGTCCCTCCCAGTCCCCCCCAATCCCCTCCCAGCCCCCCCCCAGTCCCTTCCCAGTCCCTCCCAGCCCCCTCCAATTTCTCCCCAGTGCCTCCCAGTCCATCCCAGTGCCCCAAATCCCTTCCCAGTCCCCTCCCAGCCCCCTCCCAGTTCATCCCAGTCTCTCCCAGTCCCTCCCCAGTTCATCCCAGTCCATTTCAGTCCCTCCCAGTTCATCCCAGTCCCTTCCCAGTCCCCTCCCAGTTCATCCCAGTCCCTCCCAATCCCCTCCCAGTCCATCCCAGTTCATCCCAGTCCCTCCCAATCCCCTCCCAGTCCCTCCCAATCCCCCCCCAGTCCCCTCCCAGTCCCTCCCAGTCCCCCCCAATCCCCTCCCAGTCCCCCCCAATCCCCTCCCAGTTCATCCCAGTCCCTCCCAGTCCCTTCCCAGTCCCTCCCAGTTTATCCCAGTCCCTCCCAATCCCCTCCCAGTCCCTCCCAATCCCCCCCAGCCCCCTCCCAGTTCATCCCAGTCCCCCCCAGCCCCCTCCCAGTCCCTCCCCAGTCCCCTCCCAGTTCATCCCAGTCCCCTCCCAGTCCCTCACCGGGCGGCCCCTCCCCGAAGTGCAGCAGGTAGAGGCAGCAGTAAAACCCCTCGTTGCCGGCGCAGAGCAGGAACAGGAGGGGCTGGGGGGAGGGGGGGGGAGGGGTCATGACCCCGCCCCTCCCCCCACCCCCTTCCCCCCCCTCCCCCACCCCCTCCCCCCCCCCTCCCCCCCTCACCCTGGAGCTGTAGTAAAGCCGCAGGAGGGGGTGCCCCTCCCCCCCCACCGCCTTGTGGCTGCTCCCGCCCTGGAGGGTGGAGCTAAAAGAAAAAAAAAGGGGGCGGGGTCATCATCAAACCACGCCCACAACTCTAGAACACGCCCCCCTCCTCGCCAGGCCACGCCCACCTCGGGGGGGGGGTGGCGTAGAAACCACCACCCCACCCCACCCCGGGTATAAGCTCCTCTGGCCACGCCCACCATTAGGCCACGCCCCCAAGGGAAAGGTCCCCCCCCACTACCCCCTCTGGCCCCACCCACACGAGGCCCCGCCCCCCAGGGATAGGCCACGCCCACATGACACAGCTCCACCCCCCCCCACCCCTCAGCCCATTCGGGGGGGGGGGACGGGGGACGGACACGACACAGTTCCTCCAAGCCAGTCCCCGCCCCCTCCTCAAGGCCACACCCCCTCCAAGACCACGCCCCCTCACCAAAAAGCCACGCCCCTCTTAGGCCCCTCCCCCACGCCAGACCACGCCCCCAGCCTTCTGCGCTGCAGCCCCCCATTCCCAGCCCCACTTTATCCCCAAGCTCCGCCCCCTCCGTAAGCCCCGCCCACCCAATCCCCGCCCACCACCCAAAGCCCCGCCCACTACACAAAGCCACGCCCCCTCGCCCTTAGCCACGCCCCCAGCCCTTCTCCCTTCTGCGCTGCAGCCCCCCATTCCCAGCCCCCCTTTTATCCCCAAGCCCCGCCCCCTCTGTAAGCCCCGCCCGGCCAAGCCCCACCCACCACCCAAGCCCCGCCCCCTCGCCCTTAGCCACGCCCCCTCGCCCTTAGCCACGCCCCCAGCCCTCTCCCTTCTGCGCCGCAGCCCCCCATTCCCAGCCCCCTTTATCCCCAAGCCCCGCCCCCTCTGTAAGCCCCGCCCACCCAAGCCCCACCCACCACCCAAAGCCCCGCCCCCTCGCCCTTAGCCACGCCCCCAGCCCTTCTCCCTTCTGCGCTGCAGCCCCCCATTCCCAGCCCCCTTTATCCCCAAGCTCCGCCCCCTCTGTAAGCCCCGCCCACCCAAGCCCCGCCCACCACCCGAAGCCCCGCCCACCAGTGCATGTGCAGCCAATGGCTGGCCACGTCCAGGGCCATGCTGAGCTGGAAGAGGGGGGCGGCCGCCGGGTAGAGCAGGGCCAGGTTGACCAGGAGGCACATGGTGGAGAGGCGGTCGGTCAGCATGTCCAACATGGCGCCCAGCCTCGAGCCTGGGGGGCGGGGCTAATGCTAGGACACGCCCCTTTGGGGGCGGGGCCTCTGGGGTGGGGCAGGGCCCCGCTATGGGGCAGGGAAGACCCCACCACCACCCCATGGGGCAGGCTTAGAAAGGCAGCACGGAGCTCAGGGGGCGGGGCTAGGGGTTAGACACGCCCACCGGGGCGGGGCTAGCGGTGGGAAACGCCCCCTTTTGGGGCGGGGCCTCTGGGTTGGGGCAGGGGCCCGCTATGGGGCAGGGAAGCTCCCCCCTCCCCACGGGGCACGGCGCCCAGGTGGGAGCTGGGGGGCGGGGCTAAGGGTAGGACACGCCCAATGGAGGCGGGGATAAGGCTTGGGCACGCCCCTTTTGGGGCGGGGCCTCCGGGTGGGGCGGGCCTTGCTACGGGGCAGGGAAGACTCTCCAACCCCCCCATACAGAATGGCTCAGGGGGCGGGGCTAAGCATAGACCACGCCCCCTGTGGGCGGTGGTACACAAAGGCCACGCCCCCTTCCTAAAACCCCGCCCCTCGAAGCCACACCCCCCTCCCAAAGCCCCGCCCCCTCCTAAAACCCCCATTAAACCTCCCCCCTCCCCTTCCCACCCCCCATCCCTTGACCCCTCTGGGCCCCACCCCCTCAAGCCCCGCCCCCACGAGGCCCCGCCCCCGCATGACCCCGCCCCCCCTCAAGCCCCGCCCCTTCCCCAAGCCCCGCCCCCTCCTAAAACCCCCATTAAACCTCCCCCCTCCCCTTCCCACCCCCCATCTTTCCCCCCCCGGGCCCCAACCCCTCAAGCCCCGCCCCCACGAGGCCCCGCCCCCTTAAGACACCACCCCTTCCGCAAGCCCCGCCCCCACGAGGCCCCGCCCCCTTTTATGCGCCGCCCCCATGAGGCCCCTCCCCCTCCCCCTCCTAAAACCCCCTCCAAACCTCCCCCCTCCCCTTCCCACCCTCCATCCCTTGACCCCACCCCCCGGGCCCCACCCCCTCAAGCCCCGCCCCCCTCAAGCCCCGCCCCCACGAGACCCTGCCCCTTCCCCAAGCCCCGCCCCCTCCTAAAACCCCCCCCAAACCTCCCCCCTCCCCTTCCCACCCTCCATCCCTTCCCCCCACCCGGGCCCCACCCCCTCAAGCCACACCCCCCACGAGGCTCCGCCCCCTTTTATGCCCCGCCCTTTAAGGCACCGCCCCTTCCCCAAGCCCCGCCCCCAAGAGGCCCCGCCCCTTCCCCAAGCCCCACCGCCTCCTAAAACCCCCATTAAACCTCCCCCCTCCCCTTCCTTTGACCCCACCCCCTGGCCCCACCCCCCTAAGCCCCGCCCCCCAAGCCCCACCTCCTCAAGCCACGCCCCTCCCCACGATGCCCCGCCCCCTTTTATGCCCCGCCCCCTCCTAAACCCCCCTCCAAACCTCCCCCCTCCCCTTCCCACCCTCCATCCCTTCCCCCCCCGGGCCCCACCCCCTCAAGCCCCGCCCCCACGAGGCCCCGCCCCCTTTTATGCCCCGCCCCTTAAGACCCCGCCCCTTCCCCAAACCCCGCCCCCTCCTAAAACCCCCTCCAAACCTCCCCCCTCCCCTTCCCACCCCCCATCCCTTCCCCCCACCCGGGCCCCACCCCCTCAAGCCACACCCCCCACGAGGCTCCGCCCCCTTTTATGCCCCGCCCCCTTTTATGCCCCGCCCCTTAAGACACCGCCCCTTCCCCAAGCCCCGCCCCCAAGAGGCCCCGCCCCTTCCCCAAGCCCCGCCGCCTCCTAAAACCCCCATTAAACCTCCCCCCTCCCCTTCCTTTGACCCCACCCCCTGGCCCCACCCCCCTAAGCCCCGCCCCCCAAGCCCCACCTCCTCAAGCCACGCCCCTCCCCACGATGCCCCGCCCCCTTTTATGCCCCGCCCCCTCCTAAAACCCCCTCCAAACCTCCCCCCTCCCCTTCCCACCCCCCATCCCTTCCCCCCACCCGGGCCTCACCCCCTCAAGCCACACCCCACACGAGGCCCCGCCCCCACGAGACCCCGCCCCTTCCCCAAACCCCGCCCCCTCCTAAAACCCCCTCCAAACCTCCCCCCTCCCCTTCCCACCCCCCATCCCTTCCCCCCACCCGGGCCTCACCCCCCTCAAGCCACACCCCCCACGATGCCCCGCCCCCTTTTATGCCCCGCCCCTTAAGACCCCGCCCCTTCCCCAAGCCCCGCCCCCTCCTAAAACCCCCTCCAAGCCTCCCCCCTCCCCTTCCCACCCTCCATCCCTTGACCCCACCCCCCGGGCCCCACCCCCTCAAGCCCCGCCCCCCCTCAAGCCCCGCCCCCACGAGACCCCGCCCACCCACGAGGCCCCGCCCACCCTGTCCCAGCAGCCGGGCCAGGTGCCCGTCCACGGCGTCCAGGAGCCCGGCCAGCGCGTAACAGGCGGCCGCCGGCCCCGGCCGCTGCGGCATCAGGTAGAAGGAAGCGGCGGCCAAAGCCAGGCGGGCGTATCCTGGGGCGGGCGATATTCCCAGTATAAACCAGTACGCACCAGTACATCCCCCACCCACCCACCCCCACACCCACCCCATCTGCCCGCCCAGTAACACCCAGTGCTTCCCAGCGACCTCCAAACCCCCCACGGCCGCTCTAAAACCCATTCCCAGTACGGGCCAGTAACTCCCAGCATCCACCGGTGTCCCCCCCAGTAACCCCCAAACCTCCCCAGTGCCCTCCAGTACACCCCCACCCCCTCCCAGTGCCCTTCCCAGTAACTCCCAGTTCCTCCCAGTCCCCTCCCAGTATGCCTCAGTCCATCCCACTCCCTCCCAGTTCCTCCCAGTCCCCTCCCAGTATGCCTCAGTCCATCCCACTCCCTCCCAGTTTCTCCCAGTCCCCTCCCAGTATGCCTCAGCCCATCACACTCCCTCCCAGTTCCTCCCAGTCCCCTCCCAGTATGCCTCAGCCCATCCCACTCCCTCCCAGTTCCTCCCAGTCCCCTTCCAGTATCTCCCAGTCCCTCCGAGTCCCCTCCCAGTATGCCTCAGTCCATCCCACTCCCTCCCAGTTCCCCCCCAGTCCCCTCCCAGTATGCCTCAGCCCATCCCACTCCCTCCCAGTTCCTCCCAGTCCCCTCCCAATATGCCTCAGCCCATCCCACTCCCTCCCAGTTCCTCCCAGTCCCCTCCCAGTATGCCTCAGCCCATCCCACTCCCTCCCAGTTCCTCCCAGTCCCCTCCCAGTATGCCTCAGCCCATCCCACTCCCTCCCAGTTCCTCCCAGTCCCCTCCCAGTATGCCTCAGCCCATCCCACTCCCTCCCAGTTCCCCCCCAGTCCCCTCCCAGTATGCCTCAGTCCATCCCACTCCCTCCCAGTTCCTCCCAGTCCCCTCCCAGTATGCCTCAGTCCATCCCACTCCCTCCCAGTTCCCCCCCAGTCCCCTCCCAGTATGCTTCAGCCCATCCCACTCCCTCCCAGTTCCCCCCCAGTCCCCTCCCAGTATGCCTCAGCCCATCCCACTCCCTCCCAGTTCCTCCCAGTCCCCTCCCAGTATGCCTCAGTCCATCCCACTCTCTCCCAGTTCCCCCCCAGTCCCCTCCCAGTATGCCTCAGCCCATCCCACTCCCTCCCAGTTCCTCCCAGTCCCCTTCCAGTATCTCCCAGTTCCTCCCAGTCCCCTCCCAGTATGCCTCAGTCCATCCCATTCCCTCCCAGTTCCTCCCAGTCCCCTCCCAGTATGCCTCAGTCCATCCCACTCCCTCCCAGTTCCTCCCAGTCCCCTCCCAGTATGCCTCAGTCCATCCCACTCCTTCCCAGTTCCTCCCAGTCCCCTCCCAGTATGCCTCAGTCCATCCCACTCCCTCCCAGTTCCTCCCAGTCCCCTCCCAGTGTGCCTCAGCCCATCCCACTCCCTCCCAGTTCCTCCCAGTCCCCTCCCAGTATGCCTCAGTCCATCCCACTCCCTCCCAGTTCCTCCCAGTCCCCTCCCAGTATGCCTCAGCCCATCCCACTCCTTCCCAGTTCCTCCCAGTCCCCTCCCAGTATGCCTCAGCCCATCCCACTCCCTCCCAGTTCCTCCCAGTCCCCTCCCAGTATGCCTCAGCCCATCCCACTCCCTCCCAGTTCCTCCCAGTCCCCTCCCAGTATGCCTCAGTCCATCCCACTCCCTCCCAGTTCCTCCCAGTCCCCTCCCAGTATGCCTCAGTCCATCCCACTCCCTCCCAGTTCCTCCCAGTCCCCTCCCAGTATGCCTCAGCCCATCCCACTCTCTCCCAGTTCCCCCCCAGTCCCTCCCAGTGCCCTCCCAATCCCTCCCAGTCCCCCCCGATCCCCTCCCAGTGCCCCCCACTTCCCCCCGCCGTCCATCCCAGTGCCTCCCACCGCATCCCAGTCCCGCCTAATCCCTTCCAGCCCCCTCCCAGTGCCCCCCCCAGTCTCTCCCATTCCATCCCAGTCCCTCCCATTTCACCCCAGTCCCCTCCCAGTATCCCCCAGTCCATCCCAGCCCCCTCCCAGTCCATCCAAGTCCCTCCCATTTAATCTCAGCCCCCTCCCAGTCCCCTCTAATCCCCTCCAGTCCCTCCCAGTCCATCCCAGTTCCCCCCCAGAGCCTCCCAGCACATCCCAGTACCCTCTAATCCCCTCCAGCCCCCCTCCCAGTCCCCTCTAATCCCCTCCAGTCCCTCCCAGTCCATCCCAGTTCCCCCCCAGAGCCTCCCAGCACATCCCAGTACCCTCTAATCCCCTCCAGCCCCCCTCCCAGTCCATCCCACTCCCCCCCCCATCCCTCCCAGTCCATCCCAGTTCCCCCCCAGAGCCTCCCAGTGCATCCCAGTCCCCTCTAATCCCCTCCAGTCCCCTCCCAGTCCATCCCAGTCCCCCTCCCATCCCTCCCAGTCCATCCCAGTTCCTCCCCAGAGCCTCCCAGTGCATCCCAGTTCCCTCTAATCCCCTCCAGCCCCCTCCCAGTCCATCCCACTCCCCCTCCCATCCCTCCCAGTCCATCCCAGTTCCTCCCCAGAGCCTCCCAGTGCAACCCAGTCCCCTCTAATCCCCTCCAGTCCCTCCCACTCCCCCCCCATCCCTCCCAGTCCATCCCAGTTCTCCCCCAGAGCCTCCCAGTGCATCCCAGTCCCCTCTAATCCCCTCCAGTCCCCTCCCAGTCCATCCCAGTCCCCCTCCCATCCCTCCCAGTCCATCCCAGTTCCCCCCCAGAGCCTCCCAGTGCATCCCAGTCCCCTCTAATCCCCTCCAGCCCCCTCCCAGTCCATCCCACTCCCCCTCCCATCCCTCCCAGTCCATCCCACTCCCCCTCTCATCCCTCCCAGTCCATCCCAGTTCCTCCCCAGAGCCTCCCAGTGCATCCCAGTCCCCTCTAATCCCCTCCAGCCCCCTCCCAGTCCATCCCAGTCCCCCCCCATCCCTCCCTGTCCATCCCAATTCCCCCAGAGCCTCCCAGTGCATCCCACTCCCCTCTAATGCCCTCCAGTCCCTCCAGTCCATCCCAGTCCCCTCCCAGTCCATCCTACTTCCCCCCCATCCCTCCCAGTCCATCCCACTCCCCCCCCATCCCTCCCAGTCCATCCCAGTTCCCCCCCCAGAGCCTCCCAGTGCATCCCAGTCCCCTCTAATCCCCTCCAGTCCCCTCCCAGTCCATCCCACTCCCCCTCCCATCCCTCCCAGTCCATCCCAGTCCCCCCCAGAGCCTTCCAGTGCATCCCAGTCCCCTCTAATCCCCTCCAGCCCCCTCCCAGTCCATCCCCGAGTCCCTCCCAGTATCTCCCAGTCCATCCCACTGTCCCCCAGTCCCCTCCCGTCCATCCCAGTGCCCCCCCATCCATCCCACTGCCCCCCGATCCCCTCCCAGTACCCCCCAGTTCCCCCCGCCGTCCATCCCAGTGCCTCCCAGCGCATCCCGGACCCCTCTAATCCCCTCCCAGTCCCCTCCCAGTCCCCCCCAGTCCCTCACCGATGAGGTTGGGCACGAACAGGAAGACGTTGACGCTCTCGCCCCCCGCCATGGCCCCGCCGCCGCGGCCCCTTTAAGACCGGTACCACGTGATACCGGAAGCGGCGCTTGGCCGCGCATGCGCATAGTCACACCCCGCCCCGAGCCCGCCCCTCCCCCTTTTCCCCCCCCCCCCCACCTTTAGCCAATCAGCGACTCCCCCGCCGCAGCCAATCAGCGACGAGCCGCCTCGCCCTCCCCCAAACATGGCGGCGCCTCCCGGAAGCCCCGCGCGCGCGGTGAGCGGAGTAGGCCTCGCCCCCCCCCCCCCCCCCGTTACCACGGCAACGGGCCGGCTCATTAACAATTAACCGCATGAATAATTAATCAGGGAGAGATGATCATTAAACCCCTCCCCACAGCCCTCCCTCCCCGCCCCGCTAATGAGGCCGCTAATTAACTCCCCCCCCCCCCCTCCTCCCGGCGCGTAACAAAGCGGGCGGAGCCTGTGTCGTCATCACCATCGTCATTATTATTCTCATTATTAAGTCTCATTAATTGGGGGGGGTGGGGGTGGGGGGGGGTCGTCCCCACGTTAAAAACGCTCCCGGGGGGGGGGGGGAGGGGGCGGGGCTTGGCACGAGGGGGTGGTTTTGGGGGACCCCCCCCCCCCCCCCCCCCGAAACAAAATGGCGGCTTTTGGGGGTCCCCCATGAAATAAAATGGCGGGTTTAGCTTCCCCCCCCCTCAATTAATGGTCATTTTGCCCCCCCCCCCCCGCATTTCTGGCAGTTTCGAGGCCCCCCCCCCAAATCAAAAGGGTGGTTTCGGGGCCCCCCCACGACACCCAAGTGTCGGTTTTGAGGCCCCCCCCCCCCCAATCAGGAGCAGTTTTGGGGCCCTCTCTGAAACCGAAAGACAGTTTCAAGGCCCCCCCCCCCACCATGGCACCCAAGTGTGTTTTGGGGGGGCCCCCTCACTCCCAACAGCAGCAGTTTCGGGGTCCCCCCTTAAACAAAAGGTGGTTTTCAGGCCCCCCCCCTGCACCAAAATGATGGTTTCGGGGGCCCCCCCCGAAACAAAATAGTGGTTTCAGGGCTCCCCCTTGAATGAAATGCCGGTTTCGGGGCCCCCCCTTAAACAAAATATCGGTTTCGGGGCCCCCCCTTAAACGAAATGTCAGTTTCGGGGCCCCCCCCTTAAACAAAATGTCGGTTTCGGGGCCCCCCCCTTAAACAAAATGCCGGTTTCGGGGCCCCCCCTTAAACAAAATGTCAGTTTCGGGGCCCCCCCTTAAACAAAATGCCGTGTTTCGGGGCCCCCCCTTAAACGAAATGTCAGTTTCGGGGGCCCCCCCCCCTCAGGAATAGGGGAACTGGGCCCCATTGAGGAGGTGGGGGGGGGCCGCCCCCTCCCCTCCCCCTCCCCTGCGGGGGGGTTGGGGGGCTGCTGCGCGGTGGGGGAGGGGCTCCCCCCCCCCCCCCGAAAGCGATGGTGGGGGGCGGGGCGAGGAGGGGGGGGGGCTGGCGTCGGGCGTCGGGGGGTCCGTGGGTCCAATGGGCCCCCGCTGCGGGGGACGGGGCGGGAGGGGCGGGGGGAGGGGTTGGGGGGGAGGGGCTGGGGGGGGCAACCCCCCCAACGCCATTCCCGAAAAACCCAACCTCAGGCTCTCGGCGTCGAAGGCCTCGATCTCCCGGGCGTGACGTTCCAGAAGGTTCCGGATACGCTCGGAACGTTCCGCCTGAAGGGCCAACATCTCCTCCTCGATCTGCGGGGGGGGGGGGGGGGGGGGCACCCCCAAAATCAGTCACAACCCCCCCCCCCCCCCAACTCCCCCCATCCCCCCCCCCGCCAAGGGAGGGGGAGGGGGAAAGGAAGGAGGGAGACGCAAAATTCCCACGGAGAACCCCCAAAATTCCCCAAAATTCCCACGGGGAACCCCCAAATCCCCCCAAAATTCCCACGGGGAACCCTAAAATGAGCCAAATTCTCACGGGGAACCCCCAAATTCCAATAGCGAAGCGCCCAAATTTCCCAATTCCCACGGAGCACCCCAAAATTCCCACGGGGAACCGCCAAAATCCCCAAATTCCCACGGGGAACCCCCAAATCCCCCCAAAATTCCCACGGGGGAACCCTAAAATGAGCCAAATTCCCACGGGGAACCCCCAAATTCCAATCGGGAAGCCCCCAAATTTCCCAATTCCCACGGAGCACCCCAAAATTCCCACGGGGAACCCCCAAAATCCCCCAAATTCCCCACAGAGAACCCCCAAATTCCAATCGGGAAGCCCCCAAATTCCCATGGAGCACCCCAAAATTCCCACGGGGAACCCCCAAATTTCCCCAAATTCCCACGGAGCACCCCAAAATTCCCACAAGGAACCCCCAAATTTCCCCAAATTCCCCACGGAGAACCCCCAAATTCCCACAGGGAACCCCCAAATCCCCCCAAAATTCCCACGGGGAACCCTAAAATGAGCCAAATTCCCACGGGGAACCCCCAAATTCCAATCGGGAAGCCCCCAAATCCCCCAAATTCCCACAGAGAACCCCCAAAATCCCCCAAATTCCCACAGAACACCCCAAAATTCCCACAGGGAACCCCCAAATTCCAATCGGGAAGCCCCCAAATCCCCCAAATTCCCACAGAGAACCCCAAAATTCCCACAGGGAACCCCCAAATTTCCCCAAATTCCCCCAGAGAACCCCCAAATTCCAATCGGGAAGCCTCCAAATTTCCCCAAATTCCCACGGAGCACCCCAAAATTCCCACGGGGAACCCCCAAAATCCCCCAAATTCCCCACGGAGAACCCCCAAATTCCAATCAGGAAGCCCCCAAATCCCCCAAATTCCCACAGAGAACCCCAAAATTCCCACAGGGAACCCCCAAAATCCCCCAAATTCCCCACGGAGAACCCCCAAATCCCCCCAAAATTCCCACGGGGGACCCTAAAATGAGCCAAATTCCCACGGGGAACCCCCAAATTCCAATCGGGAAGCCCCCAAATCCCCCAAGTTCCCACGGAGCACCCCAAAATTCCCACGGGGAACCGCCAAAATCCCCAAATTCCCACGGGGAACCCCCAAATCCCCCCAAAATTCCCACGGGGGACCCTAAAATGAGCCAAATTCCCACGGGGAACCCCCAAATTCCAATCGGGAAGCCCCCAAATTTCCCAATTCCCACGGAGCACCCCAAAATTCCCACGGGGAACCCCCAAAATCTCCCAAATTCCCACAGAGAACCCCCAAATTCCAATCGGGAAGCCTCCAAATTTCCCCAAATTCCCACGGAGCACCCCAAAATTCCCAACGGGGAACCCCCAAAATCCCCCAAATTCCCCACGGAGAACCCCCAAATCCCCCCAAAATTCCCACGGGGGACCCTAAAATGAGCCAAATTCCCACGGGGAACCCCCAAATTCCAATCGGGAAGCCCCCAAATCCCCCAAATTCCCACAGAGAACCCCAAAATTCCCACGGGGAACCCCCAAAATCCCCCAAATTCCCACAGAGAATCCCCAAATTCCCAACGGAGAACCCCCAAATTCCAATCGGGAAGCCTCCAAATTTCCCCAAATTCCCACGGAGCACCCCAAAATTCCCACAGGGAACCCCCAAAATCCCCCAAATTCCCCACAGAGAACCCCCAAATTCCAATCGGGAAGCCCCCAAATTCCCATGGAGCACCCCAAAATTCCCACAGAGAACCCCAAAATTCCCACGGGGAACCCCCAAAATCCCCCAAATTCCCCACGGAGAACCCCCAAATTCCAATCGGGAACCCCCAAAATCCCCCAAATTCCCATGGAGCACCCCAAAATTCCCACAGGGAACCCCCAAAATCCCCCAAATTCCCACGGAGCACCCCAAAATTCCCACAGGGAACCCCCAAATTTCCCCAAATTCCCACGGAGCACCCCAAAATTCCCACAGGGAACCCCCAAATTTCCCCAAATTCCCACGGAGCACCCCAAAATTCCCACGGGGAACCCCCAAATCCCCCCAAAATTCCCACGGGGGACCCTAAAATGAGCCAAATTCCCACGGGGAACCCCCAAATTCCAATCGGGAAGCTCCCAAATTTCCCCAAATTCCCACAGAACACCCCAAAATTCCCACAGGGAACCCCCAAAATCCCCCAAATTCCCACAGGGAACCCCCAAATTTCCCCAAATTCCTACAGAACACCCCAAAATTCCCACGGGGAACCCCCAAAATCCCCCAAATTCCCACAGAGAACCCCCAAATTCCCACAGGGAACCCCCAAAATCCCCCAAATTCCCACGGAGAACCCCTAAACCATCAAAATTCCCACGGGGGAACCCTAAAATGAGCCAAATTCCCACGGAAGAACCTCAAAGTCCCAACTGGGAGCCCCCAAACCACCATGATCCTCCTCGGAGAACCCCAAAACCTCCATAATCCCCTTGAGGAACCCCCAAAACTCCTCGAGGAACCTCAAACCCACCAAGATCTTCTCGAGACACCCCAAAACCTCCATAATTCCTTTGAGGAACCCCAAGACCTCCTTGAGGAACCTCAAGATCTCCTTGAGGAGCCCCAAAACTTTCTTGAGGAACCCTCAAAACTCCTTGAAGAACCTCAAAAGCTCCACAATTCCTTTGAGGAACCCCAAGACCACCTTGAAGAACCCCAGAAACTCCCTTGAGGAACCTCAAAACCTTCTTGAAGAACCTCAAAAGCTCCATAATTCCTTTGAGGAGCCCCAAGATCTCCTTGAGGAGCCCCAAAACTTTCTTGAGGAACCCCCAAAACCTCCTTGAGGAACCTCAAAACTTTCTTGAAGAACCTCAAACCCACTAAGATCTTCTTGAGGAACCTCAAAACCTTCTTGAGGAACCTCAAAATCTCCATAATTCCTTTGAGAAACCCCAAAACCTCCTTGAGGAACCCCAAGACCACCTTGAAGAACCCCAGAAACTCCTTGAGGAACCTCGAAACCTCCATGATTTCTTTGAGGAACCCTCAAAACCTCCTTGAGCAACCTTAAAACCTCCATAATTCCTTTGAGGAACCCCAAGATCTCCTTGAGGAGCCCCAAAACTTTCTTGAGGAACCCCCAAAACTCCTTGAGGAACCTCAAACCCACTAAGATCTTCTTGAGGAACCTCAAAACCTTCTTGAGGAACCTCAAACCCACTAAGATCTTCTTGAGGAACCTCAAAACCTCCATAATTCCTTTGAGAACCTCCAAAACCTCCTTGAGGAACCCCCAAAACTCTTTGAGGAACCCCAAGACCACCTTGAAGAACCCCAGAAACTCCCTTGAGGAACCTCGAAACCTCCATGATTTCTTTGAGGAACCCTCAAAACCTCCTTGAGCAACCTTAAAACCTCCATAATTCCTTTGAGGAACCCCAAGATCTCCTTGAGGAACCTCAAGATCTCCTTGAGGAGCCCCAAAACTTTCTTGAGGAACCCTCAAAACTCCTTGAAGAACCTCAAAAGCTCCACAATTCCTTTGAGGAACCCCAAGACCACCTTGAAGAACCCCAGAAACTCCCTCGAGGAACCTCAAAACCTTCTTGAAGAACCTCAAAAGCTCCATAATTCCTTTGAGGAGCCCCAAGATCTCCAAGAGGAGCCCCAAAACTTTCTTGAGGAACCCCCAAAACTCCTTGAGGAACCTCAAAACCTTCTTGAGGAACCTCAAACCCACTAAGATCTTCCTGAGGAACCTCAAAACCTCCATAATTCCTTTGAGAAACCCCAAAACCTCCTTGAGGAACCCCCAAAACTCTTTGAGGAACCCCAAGACCACCTTGAAGAACCCCAGAAACTCCCTTGAGGAACCTCAAAACCTCCATGATTTCTTTGAGGAACCCTCAAAACCTCCTTGAGCAACCTTAAAACCTCCATAATTCCTTTGAGGAACCCCAAGATCTCCTTGAGGAGCCCCAAAACTTTCTTGAGGAACCCCCAAAACTCCTTGAGGAACCTCAAAACCTTCTTGAAGAACCTCAAACCCACTAAGATCTTCTTGAGGAACCTCAAAACCTCCATAATTCCTTTGAGAAACCCCAAGATCTCCTTGAGGAACCTCAAGATCTCCTTGAGGAGCCCCAAAACTTTCTTGAGGAACCCCCAAAACTCCTTGAGGAACCTCAAAACCTTCTTGAAGAACCTCAAAAGCTCCGTAATTCCTTTGAGCAACCCCAAGATCTCCTTAAGGAACCTCAAAACCTCCTTGAGGAACCCCCAAAACTCCTTGAGGAACCTCAAAACCTTCTTGAGGAACCTCAAACCCACTAAGATCTTCTTGAGGAACCTCAAAACCTCCATAATTCCTTTGAGAAACCCCAAAACCTCCTTGAGGAACCCCAAGACCACCTTGAAGAACCCCAGAAACTCCCTTGAGGAACCTCGAAACCTTCTTGAAGAACCTCAAAACCTCCTTGAGGAACCTCAAAAGCTCCATAATTCTTTTTGAGGAGCCCCAAACTTGCTTGAGGAACCTCAAAACCTTCTCGAGGAACCTCAAAACCCCCTTGAGGACCACCACCACCACCACCAGCAGGAGATGTCCCACCTCCCACCCCACCGCCCCATACCCTCTGCTCCAGGAGGGCTCGTCGGATGGAGACCTTCTGCTCCAATTCCTTGACCTCCCGTTCGTGTTGGGCTTCCGTGTGCATCTTGATCTTGCTCTGGTAGGCGTTGAGGAGCTCCAACTCCTGCTGGAGCTGGAGCCGAAGGACCTGGGACTCCGCCTCCTGCGTCTCGTCCAATCGCAGCTGGAGAAGACACCGGGAGGAGGTGGGGACGTGGGGTGGGGTGGGGTGGCCTTAGAAGGTCCTCTTGGGGGGGGTGGGGGGGGGGCTGGGTTCTTAGCCTAGAGGGGGTTCTGGAGGTCTCCAACCTTATCTCTGGGGGGTTCCTGAGGACTTGGGGGTCTCCAGCCCCATCTCTGGTGGGTTCCTGAGCACTTGGGGGTCTCCTGAAGGTCCCTGTCCCCATCTCTGGTGGGTTCCTGAGCACTTGGGGGTCTCCAGCCCCATCTCTGGTGGGTTCCTGAGCACCTGAAGGTCCCTGTCCCCATCTCTGGTGGGTTCCTGAGCACTTAGGGGTCTCCAGCCCCATCTCTGGTGGGTTCCTGAGCACTTGGGGGTCTCCAGCCCCATCTCTGGTGGGTTCCTGAGGACTTGGGGGTCTCCTGAAGGTCCCCGTCCCCATCTCTGGTGGGTTCCTGAGCACTTGGGGGTCTCCAGCCCCATCTCTGGTGGGTTCCTGAGCACCTGAAGGTCTCCAGCCCCATCTCTGGGGGGTTCCTGAGCACTTGGGGGTCTCCAGCCCCATCTCTGGTGGGTTCCTGAGGACTTGGGGGTCTCCAGCCCCATCTCTGGGGGGTTCCTGAGCACTTGGGGGTCTCCTGAAGGTCCCCAGCCCCATCTCTGGTGGGTTCCTGAGGACCTGGGGGTCTCCAGCCCCATCTCTGCTGGGTTCCTGAGCACTTGGGGGTCTCCAGCCCCATCTCCGGTGGGTTCCTGAGGACTTGGGGGTCTCCAGCCCCATCTCTGGGGGGTTCCTGAGCACTTGGGGGTCTCCTGAAGGTCCCCGTCCCCATCTCTGCTGGGTTCCTGAGCACTTGGGGGTCCCAAAGTTCTCCAAGGTTCTCCTCTCCCTACGTGAGGATGGGGGGCCACCTACGGCTTCTCCCACCGCCTCCCCACGTTCTCCGAGGTTCTCCACCACCTTCCCACCATCTCCTCAGGTTCTCCACCACCTTCCCACCTTCTCCCACCATCTCCTCAGGTTCTCCACCACCTTCCCACCTTCTCCCACCATCTCCTCAGGTTCTCCACCACCTTCCCACCTTCTCCCACCATCTCCTCAGGTTCTCCCACCATCTCCTCAGGTTCTCCACCACCTTCCCACCTTCTCCCACCATCTCCTCAGGTTCTCCACCACGTCCCCAGCTTCTCCCACCATCTCCTCAGGTTCTCCACCATCTCCTCAGGTTCTCCCACCATCTCCCAAAGTTCTCCACCACCTCCTCGGGTTCCTCCAGGTTCTCCTCCGTCTTCCCAAGGTTCTCCCAGTTCTTCCCACCACCTTCCCAGCTCCTCCCTACCCTAGAGGTGAGGATGGGGGGCCACCTACGGCTTCTCCCACCGCTTCCCCACGTTCTCCGAGGTTCTCCACCACCTTCCCACCATCTCCTCAGGTTCTCCACCACCTTCCCACCTTCTCCCACCATCTCCTCAGGTTCTCCACCACGTCCCCAGCTCCTCCCATCATCTCCCAAAGTTCTCCCACCATCTCCTCAGGTTCTCCACCACCTTCCCACCTTCTCCCACCATCTCCTCAGGTTCTCCCACCATCTCCCAAAGCTCTCCACCACCTCCTCGGGTTCCTCCAGGTTCTCCTCCATCTTCCCAAAGTTCTCCCAGTTCCTCCCACCACCCCCCGAAGTCCTCCCTGTCCTACGTGAGGATGGGGGGCCACCTACGGCTTCTGCCACCACCTCCCCACGTTCTCCGAGGTTCTCCACCACCTTCCCACCTTCTCCCACCATCTCCTCAGGTTCTCCCACCACCTCCAAACTTCTCCCACCATCTCCTCAGGTTCTCCCACCATCTCCTCAGGTTCTCCACCATGTCCCCAGGTTCTCCCATCACCTCCAAAGTTCTCCCACCATCTCCTCAGGTTCTCCACCACCTTCCCACCATCTCCTCAGGTTCTCCACCACCTTCCCACCTTCTCCCACCATCTCCTCATGTTCTCCACCACGTCCCCAGCTTCTCCCACCATCTCCTCAGGTTCTCCCACCGTCTCCCAAAGCTCTCCACCACCTCCTCGGGTTCTTCCAGGTTCTCCTCCGTCTTCCCAAGGTTCTCCCAGTTCCTCCCACCACCCCCCGAAAGTCCTCCCTGTCCTACGTGAGGATGGGGGGCCACCTACGGCTTCTCCCACCGCCTTCCCACGTTCTCCGAGGTTCTCCACCACCTTCCCACCATCTCCTCAGGTTCTCCACCACCTTCCCACCTTCTCCCACCATCTCCTCAGGTTCTCCACCACCTTCCCACCTTCTCCCACCATCTCCTCAGGTTCTCCACCACCTTCCCACCTTCTCCCACCATCTCCTCAGGTTCTCCACCACCTTCCCACCTTCTCCCACCATCTCCTCAGGTTCTCCCACCATCTCCTCAGGTTCTCCACCACGTCCCCAGGTTCTCCCATCACCTCCAAACTTCTCCCACCATCTCCCAAAGCTCTCCACCACCTCCTCGGGTTCCTCCAGGTTCTCCTCCGTCTTCCCAAGGTTCTCCCAGTTCCTCCCACCACCCCCCGAAGTCCTCCCTGTCCTACGTGAGGATGGGGGGCCACCTACGGCTTCTCCCACCGCCTCCCCACGTTCTCCGAGGTTCTCCACCACCTTCCCACCATCTCCTCAGGTTCTCCACCACCTTCCCACCTTCTCCCACCATCTCCTCAGGTTCTCCACCACCTTCCCACCTTCTCCCACCATCTCCTCAGGTTCTCCCACCATCTCCTCAGGTTCTCCACCACCTTCCCACCTTCTCCCACCATCTCCTCAGGTTCTCCACCATGTCCCCAGGTTCTCCCATCACCTCCAAACTTCTCCCACCATCTCCTCAGGTTCTCCCACCATCTCCCAAAGCTCTCCACCACCTCCTCGGGTTCCTCCAGGTTCTCCTCCGTCTTCCCAAGGTTCTCCCAGTTCTTCCCACCACCCCCCGAAGTCCTCCCTGTCCTACGTGAGGATGGGGGGCCACCTACGGCTTCTCCCACTGCCTTCCCACGTTCTCCGAGGTTCTCCACCACCTTCCCACCTTCTCCCACCATCTCCTCAGGTTCTCCACCATCTCCTCAGGTTCTCCACCACGTCCCCAGCTTCTCCCACCATCTCCTCAGGTTCTCCACCACCTTCCCACCTTCTCCCACCATCTCCTCAGGTTCTCCACCATCTCCTCAGGTTCTCCACCATGTCCCCAGCTTCTCCCATCACCTCCAAACTTCTCCCACCATCTCCCAAAGCTCTCCACCACCTCCTCGGGTTCCTCCAGGTTCTCCTCCGTCTTCCCAAGGTTCTCCCAGTTCCTCCCACCACCCCCCCGAAGTCCTCCCTGTCCTACGTGAGGATGGGGGGCCACCTACGGCTTCTCCCACCGCCTCCCCACGTTCTCCAAGGTTCTCCACCACCTTCCCACCATCTCCTCAGGTTCTCCACCACCTTCCCACCTTCTCCCACCATCTCCTCAGGTTCTCCACCACCTTCCCACCTTCTCCCACCATCTCCTCAGGTTCTCCCATCACCTCCAAAGTTCTCCCACCATCTCCTCAGGTTCTCCACCACCTTCCCACCTTCTCCCACCATCTCCTCAGGTTCTCCACCACGTCCCCAGGTTCTCCCATCACCTCCAAACTTCTCCCACCATCTCCCAAAGCTCTCCACCACCTCCTCGGGTTCCTCCAGGTTCTCCTCCGTCTTCCCAAGGTTCTCCCAGTTCCTCCCACCACCCCCCCCGAAAGTCCTCCCTGTCCTACGTGAGGATGGGGGGCCACCTACGGCTTGGCTGGAGAGCATCTCGTTAATGCTGTGGTCGTACTGTTCGGCCAAAGCGGCCAATTTCCGCGTCTGCTCGTCCTTGAGGCGCTTGAGAAGAGCTTTGTGGTGGCTCTTGGCCGTGGTCTCCAGGAGGTGGCTCCGAAGGGCCTTGTACTGACGGGTCTGGATCTTACACGTGTCCTGGAACTGCTTCTTGATCTGCAGCTCCTTGGACTGAGCTCACCAAAAATGGGGGGGGGGGGGGGGGGGGGGGGGTTAGGGACCACCCCCCCACCCCATCTCGTTGAGTCCCACCACCCTTGGGTGACCTCAACGCAAGGTCTTCACCCGTAAAACCTCCCTCCGGTGCGTCCCACCACCCCACGGTGGGCCCAAACCACGTCCTCACCATGGGGTGACCCCCCCCCCCCCACATTGGGTCCCCAACTCTTGGGTGACCCCCCCCCCTAGAATCCCACCACCCATGGGTGACACCAGAACCCATGGGTGACCCCCCCATTGGGTCCCCAACTCTTGGGTGACCCCCCCGTTGAGTCCCACCACCCATGGGTGACCCCCCCCTAGAATCCCACCACCTTTGGGTGACACCAGAACCCATGGGTGACCCCCCCGTTGGGTCCCCAACTCTTGGGTGACCCCCCTGTTGAGTCCCACCACCCTTAGGTGACACCAGAACCCATGGGTGACCCCCCCGTTGGGTCCCCAACTCTTGGGTGACCCCCCCCCAGAGTCCCACCACCTTTGGGTGACACCAGAACCCATGGGTGACCCTCCCCTTGAGTCCCACCACCTTTGGGTGACCCCCACCACCCATGGGTGACCCCCCCCCAGAGTCCCACCACCCTTAGGTGACACCAGAACCCATGGGTGACCCCCCCGTTGAGTCCCACCACCCATGGGTGACCCCCCCCTAGAGTTCCACCACCCATGGGTGACACCAGAACCCATGGGTGACCCCCCCGGTGGGTCCCCAACTCTTGGGTGACCCCCCCCTAGAGTCCCACCACCCATGGGTGGCACCAGAACCCATGGGTGACCCCCCCGTTGAGTCCCACCACCCATGGGTGACCCCCCCCTAGAGTCCCACCACCCATGGCTGACACCAGAACCCATGGGTGACCCCCCCGTTGGGTCCCCAACTCTTGGGTGACCCCCCCCCTAGAGTCCCACCACCCATGGGTGACACCAGAACCCATGGGTGACCCCCCCCCTTGAGTCCCACCACCCATGGGTGACCCCCCCCTAGAGTCCCACCACCCATGGGTGACACCAGAACCCATGGGTGACCCCCCCCTTGAGTCCCACCACCCATGGGTGACCCCCCCCTAGAGTCCCACCACCCATGGGTGACACCAGAACCCATGGGTGACCCCCCCGTTGAGTCCCACCACCTTTGGGTGACCCCCACCACCCATGGGTGACCCCCCCATTGAGTCCCACCACCCATGGGTGACCCCCCCCCAGAGTCCCACCACCTTTGGGTGACACCAGAACCCATGGGTGACCCCCCCGTTGGGTCCCCAACTCTTGGGTGACCCCCCCCCAGAGTCCCACCACCTTTGGGTGACACCAGAACCCATGGGTGACCCCCCCCTAGAATCCCACCACCTTTGGGTGACACCAGAACCCATGGGTGACCCCCCCCTAGAATCCCACCACCTTTGGGTGACACCAGAACCCATGGGTGACCCCCCCGTTGGGTCCCCAACTCTTGGGTGACCCCCCCCAGAGTCCCACCACCCATGGGTGACACCA
The DNA here is from genome assembly GCF_964106895.1 of Numenius arquata. NCBI lineage: Eukaryota > Metazoa > Chordata > Aves > Charadriiformes > Scolopacidae > Numenius > Numenius arquata. The sequence goes on from NW_027414571.1 coordinate 22,161, forward strand.
GAACCCATGGGTGACCCCCCCCCTTGAGTCCCACCACCCATGGGTGACCCCCCCCTAGAGTTCCACCACCCATGGGTGACACCAGAACCCATGGGTGACCCCCCCGGTGGGTCCCCAACTCTTGGGTGACCCCCCCCTAGAGTCCCACCACCCATGGGTGACACCAGAACCCATGGGTGACCCCCCCGGTGGGTCCCCAACTCTTGGGTGACCCCCCCCCAGAGTCCCACCACCCATGGGTGACCCCCCACATTGAGTGACCCCCCCCCATTGAGTCCCCTCCCCATGGGTGACCCCCCCATGGGTGACCCCCCCATTGAGCGACCCCCCCCCAATAGGTGACCCCCCCCAATGGGTGACACACCCCCCATGGGTTCCCCCCCCATTGAGTCCCCCCCCCATTGAGTGACACCCCCCCCATTTGAGTGACCCCCCCATTGAGCGACCCCCTCCCATTGAGTGCCCCCCCCAGTGGGTGACCCCCCCCATGAGTGACCCCCCCATGGGTTCCCCCCCCATTGACCCCCCCATTGAGCGACCCCCCCCAATAGGTGACCCCCCCCACTGAGTGACCCCCCCCATGAGTGACCCCCCCCATTTGAGTGCCCCCCCAGTAGGTGCCCCCCCCAATGGGTGACCCTCCCCCGAGTGACCCCCCCATTGAGTGACCCCCCCCATGAGTGACCCCCCCATGGGTTCCCCCCCCATTGACCCCCCCATTGAGCGACCCCCCCCAATAGGTGACCCCCCCCATTGAGCGACCCCCCCATTGAGTGACCCCCCCAATGCTGACCCCCCCCATTGAGTGACCCCCCCATGGGTGACCCCCCCCATTGAGTCCCCCCCCCCAATGGGTGACCCCCCAATGGGTGACCCCCCCATTTGAGTGACCCCCCCATTGAGTCCCCCCCCCAATGGGTGACCCCCCCATTGAGTGCCCCCCCCCAATAGCTGACCCCCCCATTGAGTGACCCCCCCCATGAGTGACCCCCCCCATTTGAGTGCCCCCCCATTTGAGTGACCCCCCCCAATGCTGACCCCCCCCCATGGGGGCCCCCCCCCATGAGTGACCCCCCCATGGGTTCCCCCCCCATTGAGCGACCCCCCCCATTGAGCGACCCCCCCATGGGTGCCCCCCCATTGAGTCCCCCCCCCAATGGGTGACCCCCCCATGGGTTCCCCCCCCATTGAGTGACCCCCCCCCATGAGTGACCCCCCATTTGAGTGACCCCCCCATGGGCGACCCCCCCCATTGAGTGACCCCCCCCCATGGGTTCCCCCCCCACTGAGTGCCCCCCCCGAGTGTCCCCCCCCCACTGAGTGCCCCCCCATGAGTGACCCCCCCATTTGAGTGACCCCCCCATTGAGTGACCCCCCCCAATGGGTGACCCCCCCAATGGGTGACCCCCCCAATGGGTGACCCCCCCCGAGTGACGCCCCCCCAATAGCTGACCCCCCCATGGGCGACCCCCCCCATTGAGTGACCCCCCCACTGAGTGACCCCCCCCAATGCTGACCCCCCCCCCAATGGGTGACCCCCCCCCCAATGGGTGACCCCCCCCCAATAGCTGACCCCCCCATGGGCGACCCCCCCACTGAGTGCCCCCCCATTGAGTGGCCCCCCCATGGGTGCCCCCCCATTGAGTCCCCCCCCCAATGGGTGACCCCCTCCATGGGTGACCCCCCCCAATGGGTGACCCCCCCATGGGCGACCCCCCCCATTGAGTGACCCCCCCATGGGCGGCCCCCCTCGTGAGTGACCCCCCCATTTGAGTGACCCCCCCAATGAGTGACCCCCCCATGGGTTCCCCCCCCATTGAGTGACCCCCCCCCATGAGTGACCCCCCATTTGAGTGACCCCCCCATGGGCGACCCCCCCATTGAGTGACCCCCCCCAATGCTGACCCCCCCCCATGGGTGCCCCCCCCTGAGTGTCCCCCCCCCATTGAGTGCCCCCCCCATGAGTGACCCCCCCATGGGCGACCCCCCCATTGAGTGACCCCCCCCATGAGCGACCCCCCCCAATGCTGACCCCCCCCCATGAGTGACCCCCCCCCATTGAGTCCCCCCCCCAATGGGTGACCCCCCCAATAGCTGACCCCCCCATTGAGTGACCCCCCCCCGAGCGACCCCCCCATTGAGTGACCCCCCCCCCCCATGGGTTCCCCCCCCACTGAGTGCCCCCCCCATGAGTGACCCCCCCATTTGAGTGACCCCCCCAATGGGTGACCCCCCCAATAGCTGACCCCCCCCCGAGTGACCCCCCCCAATGGGTGACCCCCCCCATGGGTGACACCCCCCCCCCCCCCCCAAAAAAAAAAAACACCCCCAAACCAAAACCAACCCCCCCCCAAAGAAAAACCCAAAGAAAAACTGAAAAGGGGGGGGGGGGGGGGTTGTTAAATAATATATTTTAAAATAAAATAATTCAAAAGAAACGAAACCAAAGAAAATTCTCATGGAAAAAACAACAATAAAAAAAATAAACCCCCCCCCTCCCCCCCCTTCCCCCCCCCCCCCCAAAAAAAAACGATGGAAAAGGAACAAATTCCCCCCAAAACCTTCACCCCACCCCCCCCCCCCCCAATAAATAGGTCCCCAAATCCCCGGGGGGGGGGGGCCCCAAAATCCCTGGGGGGATGTCCCTAAAATTGAGGGGGGGCCCCAAAATTTGGGGGGGGGGGCCCAAAATTGGGGGGGGGTCCCAAAATTCGGGGGGGTCCCAAAATTCGGGGGGGGTGTCCC
>NW_027414571.1:25105-47875 GCF_964106895.1 Numenius arquata
GATGGAGGGGATGTGGGGGGGGAAAATGGGGTGGGGGGGGAATGGGGTGGGGGGAAATGGGGGGGGAAAGGGGGATGTGGGGTGAAAGTGGGGGGGGAAAGGGGGATGTGGGGTGAAAGTGGGGGGGGAAAGGGGGATGTGGGGTGAAAGTGGGGGGGGAAAGGGGGATCGTGGGGTGAAAGTGGGGGGGATGGAGGGGATGTGGGGGGGAAATGGGGTGGGGGGGATATGGGGGATGTGGGGCAGAGGGGGATGTGGGGTGAGTAGGGGGGATGTGGGGGGGGAATGGGGGATGTGGGGCACGGGGGGGGATGTGGCGCACGGGGGGGGGGATGTGGGGTGAGTGGGGGGGGAAAGGGGGATGTGGGGTGAAAGTGGGGGGGATGGAGGGGATGTGGGGCACAGGGGGAGGATGTGGGGGGGGATGTGGGGGGGATGGAGGGGATGTGGGGCAAGGTTTGGGATGGGGGGGATGTGGGGGGGGGAGGAAGATGTGGGGCAGGGGGAGGGATGTGGGGCTGGGGGCCTCCCCAAAGTCCCCCCCCACACCCCCAGGGATGCACTTAGGACCCCCCCCCCCCCCCCCCTCAAACCCCCCAAACTCCTGCCCCACACCCCCCCAGACCCCCAACTCCTGCCCCACACCCCCACACCACCCCAAACTCCTGCCCCACACCCCCCCAGACCCCCCCAACCCCCCTCAAACCCCCCCCAAAATCCTGCCCCACACCCCCCCAGACCCCCAGCTCCTGCCCCACACCCCCCACACCCCCCCAAACTCCTGCCCCACACCCCCCCACACCCCCCCAACCCCCCTCAAAACCCCCAAACTCCTGCCCCACACCCCCCACACCCCCCAACCCTCCTCAAACCCCCCAAACTCCTGCCCCACACCCCCCAACCCTCCTCAAACCCCCCAAACTCCTGCCCCACACCCCCCCAACCCTCCTCAAACCCCCCAAACTCCTGCCCCACACCCCCCAACCCTCCTCAAACCCCCCAAACTCCTGCCCCACACCCCCAGGGACCCCCAACTCCTGCCCCACACCCCCCACACCCCCCCAAACTCCTGCCCCACACCCCCCAACCCTCCTCAAACCCCCCAAACTCCTGCCCCACACCCCCCCAGCCCCCCCTCAAAGCCCCCAAACCTTGCCCCACACCCCCAGGAACCCCCCCAGCCCCCCCAAAAACTCCCCCAGGCTGCCCTTAGGACCCCCCTAGGACCCCATACAGTCTCTCCCCCCCTCCTCCCCAGCCCCCCAAGGACCCCCCCTCCCCACACACCCCCCCCCCCACCTCCCGCAGCAGGTCCTGGTCCAGGTTGTGGCGGGCCAGTAACATCTTGCGCTTGTACTGGCGGCACTGGAGGTCGAAGTACTGGCGCTGGCGGCAGAGCAGGGCGGCCTCCTCCTCCGCCTGCAGCTGCTGCAGCGTCTCCTTCTGCCGCAGCAGCCACTCCTGGCGCTCCCGCTTAGGGGTGCTGGGGTTCTCCTGCAGCTCCTGCCCCATAGCGAGGTGGGGCAGAGTCAGGGAGGGATCCTGGGAAGGATCTGGGGGGAGTTTGGGGGAGTTTGGGGGGACTTTGGGGGAGTTTGGGGGGACTTTGGGGGCTCCCAGGGGGGATTGGGGGTCTCCTGAGGGCATTTGGGGGAACGATTGGGGTTCTCCTGCAGCTCCTGCCCCATAGCGAGGTGGGGCAGAGTCAGGGAGGGATCCCGGGAGGGATCTGGGGGGACTTAGGGGGAGTTTGGGGGGACTTTGGGGGAGTTTGGGGGCTCCCGGGGGGATTGGGGGTCTCCTGAGGGTGTTTGGGGGAAGGACTTGGGGTTCTCCTGTAGCTCCTGCCCCATAGCGAGGTGGGGCAGAGTCAGGGAGGGATCCTGGGAAGGATCTGGGGGGACTTTGGGGGAGTGTGGGGGGACTTTGGGGGCTCCCAGGGGGGATTGGGGGTCTCCTGAGAGGGTTTGGGGGAAGGATTTGGGGTTCTCCTGCAGCTCCTGCCCCATAGCGAGGTGGGGCAGAGTCAGGGAAGGGTCCCGGGAGGGATCTGGGGGGACTTAGGGGGAGTTTGGGGGGACTTTGGGGGAGTTTGGGGGGACTTTGGGGGCTCCCAGGGGGGATTGGGGGTCTCCTGGGGGGGTTTGGGGGAAGGATTTGGGGTTCTGCTGCAGCTCCTGCCCCATAGCGAGGTGGGGCAGAGTCAGGGAGAGATCCTGGGAGGGATCTGGGGGGAGTTTGGGGGAGTTTGGGGGGACTTTGGGGGAGTTTGGGGGGATTGGGGGTCTCCTGGGGGGGGTTGGGGGAAGGATTTGGGGTTCTCCTGCAGCTCCTGCCCCATAGCGAGGTGGGGCAGAGTCAGGGAGAGATCCCGGAGGGATCTGGGGGGACTTAGGGGGAGTTTGGGGGGACTTAGGGGGAGTTTGGGGGAAGGATTTGGGGTTCTCCTGCAGCTCCTGCCCCATAGCGAGGTGGGGCAGAGTCAGGGAGGGGCCGTGGGGAGGGATTTGGGGGATTGGGGGTGTCCGGGGGGGGGGTTCCCAGCCCCATAGAAGAGTTTGGGGATGCACTGGGGGGTTTGGAGGGTGTCTCTGCCCCATAGAGGGGGTGCCGGGGGGGGTTCCTGCCCCATAGGGATGTTTGGGGAAGGGGGGGGGGGGTTCAGGGAGGGTGCCAGCCCCATAGAGGAGGTCCTGCCCCATAGAGGGATTAGAGATACCCCATAAGAAGCGTATAGGGTTGCCCCTGCCCCATAGAGGTTGTGGGGTGTCCCATAAGGGACTTGGGGGGTCCCTGCCCCATAGCGGGGTTGTGGGGCGCCCCATAAGAGACTTGGGGGGCCCCTGCCCCACGAGGAGGATTCCCAGCCCATAGCGGGGGAGTCAAGAAGATATAGAGGGGGGGTCCCTGCCCCATAGAGGGGTTGGGGGGGTCCCTGCCCCATAGCGTGGTTGTGGGGCTGCCCCATAAGTGAGTTGGTGGGGGGTCCTGCCCCCACGAGGAGGATCCCAGCCCCATAGCGGGGGAGTCAGGGAGATATAGGGGGTGGTCCCTGCCCCATAGAGGGGTTGGGGGGGTCCCTGCCCCATAGAGGGGTTGTGGGGCTGCCCCATAAGTGAGTTGGGGGGGTCCCTGCCCCACGAGGAGGATCCCAGCCCCATAGCAGGGGGGGGAGCTTCAGGAAGATATAGGGGGGAGGTCCCAGCCCCATTGAAGGGGGGTGGGGGGGGGGGGGCGTATCCCAGCCCCATAGCGGGGGAGTCAGGGAGATATAGGGGGTGCATGCTGCCCCATAGAGGGGTTGGGGAGGGTCCCTGCCCCATAGCGGGGTTGTGGGGCTGCCCCATAAGAGAGTTGGGGGGGGTCCTTGCTCCACGAGGAGGATCCCAGCCCCATAGCAGGGGAGTCAAGAACATATAGGGGGGGGGTCCCTGCCCCATAGAGGGGCTGCATGCTGCCCCATAGTGGGGTTGGGGGGGGTCCCTGCCCCATAGCGTGGTTGTGGGGCTGCCCCATAAGAGACTTGGGGGGGGTCGCTGCCCCATAAGAGACTTGGGGGGGGTCCCTGCCCCACGAGGAGGATCCCAGCCCCATAGCGGGGGGAGTCAAGAAGATATAGGGGGGGGTCCCTGCCCCATAGAGGGGCTGCATGCTGCCCCATAGTGGGGTTGGGGGGGTCCCAGCCCCATAGCGGGGTTGTGGGGCTGCCCCATAAGTGAGTTGGTGGGGGTCCCTGCCCCACGAGGAGGATCCCAGCCCCATAGCGGGGGGGGGGAGCTTCAGGAAGATATAGGAGGGAGGTTCCCAGCCCCATTGAAGGGGGGTGGGGGGGGGCGTATCCCAGCCCCATAGCGGGGTTGTGGGGCGCCCCATAAGAGACTTGGGGGGGGTCTCTGCTCCACGAGGAGGATCCCAGCCCCATAGCGGGGGAGTCAAGAAGATATAGAGGGGGGTCCCTGCCCCATAGAGGGGCTCCATGCTGCCCCATAGTGGGGTTGGGGGGGGTCCCTGCCCCATAGCGTGGTTGTGGGGCTGCCCCATAAGAGACTTGGGGGGGGTCCTTGCTCCATGAGGAGGATCCCAGCCCCATAGTGGGGGAGTCAAGAAGATATAGGGGGTGGTCCCTGCCCCATAGAGGGGTTGGGGAGGGTCCCTGCCCCATAGAGGGGTTGGGGAGGGTCCCTGCCCCATAGCGGGGTTGTGGGGCTGCCCCATAAGTGAGTTGGGGGGGGTCCCTGCCCCATAGAGGGGGGGGTCTCTGCTCCACGAGGAGGATCCCAGCCCCATAGCGAGGGAGTCAGGGAGATATAGGGGGGGGGTCCCTGCCCCATAGAGGGGTTGGGGAGGGTCCCTGCCCCATAGCGTGGTTGTGGGGCTGCCCCATAAGTGAGTTGGGGGGGTCCCTGCCCCATAGAGCGGGGGGTCCCTGCCCCACGAGGAGGATCCCAGCCCCATAGCGGGGGGGGGGGAGATTCAGGAAGATATAGGGGGGAAGGTCCCAGCCCCATTGAAGGGGGGTGTGTGTGGGGGGGGGGGCGTATCCCAGCCCCATAGCGTGGTTGTGGGGCTGCCCCATAGTGCGTGGGGCGTTTCCTCACCTCCTTGAGCTGCTCCTTGCGCAGTTTGTACTGGCGCCGCTGGGCCTCCAGCAGGTTGCCCAGTTCCTTCTTCTGCTGGCCCAGGATGTGCTGCTGGAACTTCTTCTCCTCCCCCAGAGCCACCTTGGCCTGTGAAGGGGGGGGGGGGGGAGAAGGGGAGGGGCCAGAGGGGGCGTGGTCAGACAAGGCCCCGCCCACACAGGCCCCTCCCAACCTCCTCCCCCCCCCCCCCCCCAGCCTATGCCCCTTAGGGAGGCACTAGGCAGTGAAGCCCCGCCCCCTTTTATTTGTTTGCTTAGGACACGCCCCCTTGTGCCGTAGGACACGCCCCCGTTGGGATGACCACGCCCACGAGGCTTGGCTCCGCCCACAAGGCTTGGCCCCGCCCCTAAATGTCATCCCCCCCCAGGTCTATACCCCATAGGAAAGCACTAGCCCTACATTTAGCCCCGCCCCCTCATACCTCAGGACACGCCCCCTAGTGCCTTAGGACACGCCCCTATTGGGATGACCACGCCCCCGAGGCTTGGCTCCGCCCACAAGGCTTGGCCCCGCCCCTAAATGTCATCCCCCTCCCAGTCTATAACCCATAGGAAAGCACTAGCCCTACATTTAGCCCCGCCCCCTCGTACCTCAGGACACGCCCCCTCGTGCGGTAGGACACGCCCCCGTTGGGATGACCACGCCCCCGAGGCATGGCTCCGCCCACAAGGCTTGGCCCCGCCCCTAAGTGTCATCCCCCCCCCGGTCTATACCCCATAGGAAAACACTAGCCCTACGTTTAGCCCCGCCCCCTAGTGCCTTAGGACACGCCCCTATTGGGGTGACCACGCCCCCGAGGCTTGGCCCCGCCCACAAGGCTTGGCCCCGCCCCTAAGTGTCATCCCCCCCCAGGTCTATACCCCATAGGAAAGCACTAGCCCTACATTTAGCCCCGCCCCCTCGTACCTCAGGACACGCCCCCTAGTGCCTTAGGACACGCCCCCGTTGGGATGACCACGCCCCCTAGGCTTGGCTCCGCCCACAAGTCCTGGCCCCGCCCCCTAAGCCCTGCCCCAGTCTGTAGCCCATAGGGAAGCCCTGGGCTGTGAAGAAGCCCCGCCCCCTTTCGCCTTAGGACACGCCCACACGAGGAGTGACCACGCCCCCAAGGCATGGCCCCGCCCCCGAAGGATTGACACCCCCCCCGCCCCTTCCCCAGACCCCGCCCCATTAAGCCCCTCCCACCTCCTGCACTCTCCCGGCCACCTCCGGGGCACTGGGGCTCCCCAAGCCCCGCCCCCTCCCCAAACCCCGCCCCCTCCCCAAGCCCCTCCCACATGACCACACCCTCCTAAGCCCCTCCCACCCCTCCTAAGCCCCTCCCACCTCCATCCTCATGACCTCCTGGTCACCTTCTCCCCCTTGACGTTCCTCAAACCCCACGGTCTTCTCCAACCACCACCACCTTAAGCTCCTCCCACCCCAAGCCCCTCCCACCCCAAGCCCCTCCCACCCCAACCACGCCCTCCTAAGCCCCTCCCACCCCTCCTAAGCCCCTCCCACCTCCATCTCCATGACCTCCTGGTCACCTTCTCCCCCTTGACGTTCCTCAAACCCCACGGTCTTCTCCAACCACCACCATCTTAAGCTCCTCCCACCCCAAGCCCCTCCCACCCCAACCACGCCCTCCTAAGCCCCTCCCACGTCCTCCTAAGCCCCCTTCCCCTCCTCCTTCTCAAAGATAGCCTGGTGCCTCCCGGTCACCTTCTCCCCCTTGACGTTCCTCAAACCCCACGGTCTTCTCCAACCACCACCACCATCTTAAGCTCCTCCCACCCCAAGCCCCTCCCACCCCAACCACGCCCTCCTAAGCCCCTCCCACGTCCTCCTAAGCCCCTCCCACGCCCTCCTAAGCCCCCTTCCCCACCTCCTTCTCGAAGATGGCCTGGTGCCTCCTGGCCAGTTTCTCGGCTTCGGCGGCGGCTGCCGCCCGTTGGTTCTCCAGTTCCCGTTCCAGTCGGAACTGGTGGTCCTCCAGTTCGGCCCTCAGACGGGTCTCCAAGCCCAGGAGCTGCTTCTGGTGTTGGCGTCTCATGCGTTGGTACCCGCTGAGCTGCTCCCGAAGGGCCGCCTCCCGTTCCCGCGCCCTCTGCTGCCGCGTCACCGAGGAGGCCGTGCGGATGGTGGAGAAGTGGTGGGGGAGGGGGCGGGGGGAGGGGCGGCGGCGAGGGGGAGGGGGCGGGGGGGGAGGGGGTGGCGGGGGAGGGTGGTGGGGTGGGGGGGAAGGGGAAGGAGGGGGGTCGTAGAGGCCGTCGGGGGGCTGTAAAGGAGGGGTGGAGAACGTCAAGAACCTTCGGGGTGGTGGAACTCCATCGGGACGTTGCCGGAGTGGGGGATATCAATGGGCTGCCCCACGGTGATGGACCCCCATAGCGACCTCCCCAGGGTGGTGGACCCCCATAATGACCTCCCCAGGGTGGTGGACCCCCATAGCGACCTCCTCAGGGTGGTGGATCTCAATGGGATCTCCCCATGGTGACTCTCAATGGGGTTTCCTTATAGCGCTGAACCCACATCAGGTGGGGTGGGGGGACCTCAATGGGCTGCCCCATGGTGGTGGACCCCCATAGCGACCTCCCCAGGGTGGTGGACCCCCATAATGACCTCCCCAGGTGGTGGATCTCAATAGGATCTCCCCACGGTGACTCTCAATGGGGCTTCCTTATAGTGCTGGACCCACATCAGGACGTTCCCCGAGGTAGGGGGCCTCAATGGGCTGCCCCACGGCGGTGGACCCCCATAGCGACCTCCCCAGGGTGGTGGACCCCCATAATGACCTTCCTACGGTGATGGACCCCCATAATGATCTCCCCACGGTGGTGGATCTCAATGGGATCTCCCCATGGTGACTCTCAATGGGGTTTCCTTATAGTGCTGGACCCACATCAGGTGGGGTGGGGGGACCTCAATGGGCTGCCCCACGGTGGTGGACCCCCATAGCAACCTCCCCAGGGTGGTGGACCCCCATAATGACCTCCCCACGGTGGTGGATCTCAATAGGATCTCCCCATGGTGACTCTCAATGGGGCTTCCTTATAGTGCTGGACCCACATCAGGACGTTCCCCAAGGTACGGGGCCTCAATGGGCTGCCCCACGGCAGTGGACCCCCATAGCGACCTCCCCAGGGTGGTGGACCCCCACAATGACCTTCCTACGGTGATGGACCCCCATAATGATCTCCCCACGGTGGTGGATCTCAATGGGATCTCCCCACGGTGACTCTCAATGGGGTTTCCTTATAGTGCTGGACCCACATCAGGTGGGGTGGGGGGGCCTCAATGGGCTGCCCCATGGCGGTGGACCCCCATAGCGACCTCCCCAGGGTGGTGGACCCCCATAACGACCTCCCCAGGGTGATGGATTTCAACGGGTTCTCCTCATGGTGGATCTCAGCAAGGTTTCCTCATGGTGGTGGAACCCCATTGGGACGTCCCCGGGGTGGGGGGCCTTAGTGGGGCTGCCCCATGGAGGTGAACCCTCATAACAACCTCCACAAGGTGGTGACCCCCCATCAGGACCTCCCCACGGTGGTGGCCCCACATCCTAAACCTTCCCCAGATGGTAGAACCCCCATCGGAACCTCTCTATGGTGGTGGCCCCCCATCAGGACGTCCCCAGGGTGGTGGCCCCACATGGGGAACCTCCCCACGGTGGTGGCCCCACACCTCAGAATCTCCCCCCATGGTGGTGGCCCCCCATCGGGACGTCCCCAGGGTGGTGGTTCCCCATCGGGACCTCCCCCCGGTGGTGGCCCCCCATCCCTACGTCCCCCTTGAACCCAACTTACGGGCAACCGATGGATGACGGAGCTGTTGGAGGTGACCGTGTGTTCCCCCTCCTGCATCATGGCCAACTGGGGACCTTCTTCTTCCTCATCCTCCTCATCCTCCTCGTCTTCTTCATCGTCTTCCTCCACCTCCTCCTCCTCCTCAGAAGGGTCGGCCAAACTGTTGACGCTGCTGCTCTGGCTGGAGGCGCTGATGGACATGCTGGGGACCGAGTGGCTGCTCTCCATGCTCCCCACCGTCCCCGCCCGCGGCAGGAAGGGCTCCACCTCCTGGAGGGGGGGACAAGGGGGAGGAAGGGGACATCAGGGAGGTGACACGGGGACGAGGGGACCTCAGGTTGGGCAAGAACATGGAGAAGAACCGTGAAGATCAAGGAGAACCCGGAAGACGTTGCACGGAGGTCAATCAGAACCTCAAAAGACGTTCCACGGAAATCAATGGGACCTCAGAGATGTCCCATCTCTGGTGGGACGAACCTCAGGGAGGTGACACGGGGACAAGGGGACCCCAGGTTGGGACGAAGATGTGGAGAAGAACCATGGAGATCAACAAGAACCTCAAAGATGTTCCACGGAGGTCAACCAGAACCTTAGAGATGTTCCACTGGGGTCAACTGGAGTCAAGGTGGGACGTGGGGATGGGCCACGGAGGTCAAGGAGGACCTCGTGGAGGGGACACGGTGACAAGGGGACCCCAGGTTAGGACAAGGACATGAAGCAGGAGATCAACAAGAACCTCAAAGATGTTCCACGGAGGTCAACCAGAACCTTAGAGACATTCCACCGGGGTCAACTGGAATCAAGGTGGGACGTGGGGATGGGCCAGGGAGGTCAAGGAGAACCTCAAAGGGACAGTGGGGACCTCAAGGAGGTGACACGGGGACAAAGGGACCTCACGTTGCTCGAGAACATGGAGAGGAACCACCAAGTTCAACCACAACCTGGGACATGTTCTATGGAGATCAACCAGAACCTCAGAGATGTTCCGTTGGGGTCAACTGGAGTCAAGGTGGGACGTGGGGATGGGCCACGGAGGTCAAGGAGGACCTCGTGGAGGGGACACGGTGACAAGGGGACCCCAGGTTGGGACGAGGACATGGACAGGAAGCAGGAGATCAACAAGAACCTCAAAGATGTTCCACGGAGGTCAACCAGAACCTTAGAGACGTTCCACCGGGGTCAACTGGAATCAAGGTGGGACGTGGGGATGGGCCAGGGAGGTCAAGGAGAACCTCAAAGGGACAGTGGGGACCTCAAGGAGGTGACACGGGGACAAAGGGACCTCACGTTGCTCGAGAACATGGAGAGGAACCACCAAGTTCAACCACAACCTGGGAGATGTTCCATGGAGATCAACCAGAACCTCAGAGATGTTCCACTGGGGTCAACTGGAGTCAAGGTGGGACGTAGAGATGGGCCACGGAGGTCACCTCATGGAGGTGACACAGGGGTGTGCAAAACCCCAGGAAACCATAAAGGACTTCAAGGATGTCCCACGGTGGTGGAGAAGACCCCCAAAACCTCAAGAACCCCATGAGAACCTTCCGGGGCAGTCACCAAGACCCCAGGAGGTGACAGAGGGGACGCGGGGACGTGCCACCAGGATGGAGAAGACCCCAGGAGGTGAGAGGGAGATCTCGCGGGGGTGGAGAAGACCTCAGGAGGTGACAAGGAATCTCAGGAACGTCCCAAGATGGTGGAGAAGAAGCCAAGAACCTCAGGAGAACCTTCAGTGAGGGTCACCGAGACCCCAGGAGGTGACAGAGGGGACACGGGGACGTGCCACCAGGACGGAGAAGACCCCAGGAGGTGACAGGGAGATCTCGCGGGGGTGGAGAAGACCTCAGGAGGTGACAGGGAGATCTCGCGGGGGTGGAGAAGACCTCAGGAGGTGACAAGGAACCTCAGGAACATCCCAAGATGGTGGAGAAGAAGCCAAGAACCTCAGGAGAACCTTCAGTGAGGGTCACCGAGACCCCAGGAGGTGACAGAGGGGACACGGGGACGTGCCACCAGGACGGAGAAGACCCCAGGAGGTGACAGGGAGATCTCGCGGGGGTGGAGAAGACCTCAGGAGGTGACAAGGAACCTCAGGAACGTCTCAAGATGGTGGAAAAGAAGCCAAGAACCTCAGGAGAACCTTCCGTGAGGGTCACCGAGACCCCAGGAGGTGACAGAGGGGACGCGGGGACGTGCCACCAGGATGGAGAAGACCCCAGGAGGTGACAAGGAACCTCAGGAACGTCCCAAGATGGTGGAGAAGAAGCCAAGAACCTCAGGAGAACCTTCCGTGAGGGTCACCGAGACCCCAGGAGGTGACAGAGGGGACACGGGGATGTGCCACCAGGATGGAGAAGACCCCAGGAGGTGACAAGGAACCTCAGGAACGTCCCAAGATGGTGGAGAAGAAGCCAAGAACCTCAGGAGAACCTTCAGTGAGGGTCACCGAGACCCCAGGAGGTGACAGAGGGGACGCGGGGACGTGCCACCAGGATGGAGAAGACCCCAGGAGGTGACAGGGAGATCTCGCGGGGGTGGAGAAGACCCCAGGAGGTGACAAGGAACCTCAGGAACGTCCCAAGATGGTGGAGAAGAAGCCAAGAACCTCAGGAGAACCTTCCGTGAGGGTCACCGAGACCCCAGGAGGTGACAGAGGGGACGTGCCACCAGGATGGAGAAGACCCCAGGAGGTGACAAGGAACCTCAGGAACGTCCCAAGATGGTGGAGAAGAAGGCAAGAACCTCAGGAGAACCTTCCGTGAGGGTCACCGAGACCCCAGGAGGTGACAGAGGGGACACGGGGACGTGCCACCAGGATGGAGAAGACCCCAGGAGATGACAGGGAGATCTCGCAGGGGTGGAGAAGACCCCAGGAGGTGACAAGGAACCTCAGGAACGTCCCAAGATGGTGGAGAAGAAGCCAAGAACCTCAGGAGAACCTTCAGTGAGGGTCACCGAGACCCCAGGAGGTGACAGAGGGGACGCGGGGACGTGCCACCAGGACGGAGAAGACCCCAGGAGGTGACAGGGAGATCTCGCGGGGGTGGAGAAGACCTCAGGAGGTGACAAGGAACCTCAGGAACGTCCCAAGATGGTGGAGAAGAAGCCAAGAACCTCAGGAGAACCTTCCGTGAAGGTCACCGAGACCCCAAGAGGTGACAGAGGGGACGCGGGGACGTGCCACCAGGATGGAGAAGACCCCAGGAGGTGACAAGGAACCTCAGGAACGTCCCAAGATGGTGGAGAAGAAGCCAAGAACCTCAGGAGAACCTTCCGTGAGGGTCACCGAGACCCCAGGAGGTGACAGAGGGGACACGGGGACGTGCCACCAGGATGGAGAAGACCCCAGGAGGTGACAAGGAACCTCAGGAACGTCCCAAGATGGTGGAGAAGAAGCCAAGAACCTCAGGAGAACCTTCCGTGAGGGTCACCGAGACCCCAAGAGGTGACACGGGGACGTCCCCGAGGGATTGGGGGGGGGGGGGGGACCGAAAAGGACCTTCCTCACCTCCTCTTCCTCGCCAGGATCGGGTCCGTTGGGGGCTTCCTGGAAGAGGATCTTCTTCATTTTCCGATACTGGAGATTGTCCAACTCCCGGACGGCGTCTTTGGTCCTTTGGATGAGGTCCAACACCACCCTCTGGGGACGTTCTCGGAGCAGGAACCGATGCTGAGAAGGGACAAAAAGGGGGGGTCCTCAAAATCGGGGACATCTCCCGACGTATCGTGTCCCCACCCCTGAACCCCGGGTGACCTCGATGACGTCACCAAAAAGTTTTACCTTAAGGAGAACTTCGGAGGTGGGACGATCCTGCGGGATCTTCTGAAGACACGAATCGACGAAATTCCGGAAATATTCCGACCTACCGCCCGCAATCCATCCGTCGTCCCATAATTAAAAGAAGTTATGGGGTCTAAGGGGTCTGCCCCACATATCTAGGGCGGACCCACGCGTCCCGGAAAGAAACCGGGCGACCGGGGAGAAGGTTTTATTTTTGATTGGTCGGCGGAAGGATCTCACCAGTGATTGGCCTGAAGAACGGGAGACTCGTTCTGCGCTATGTGGTATAAGGCACTCATCGCGTTCATGTTGAAAAGGGGGGGCTTCCTCTCCGCTGTGGGGCCAAAAAAACTTAGGGGGCGGCGCCGTGGGGCTCAGCCCCATAAGTACCTCAACCTCCCACCCCCCCAAGTCCTCACCCAATTCGATGCAGGTGATGCCCAAAGACCAGACGTCGGCTTTGCCGTCGTATTGTCCCTCGTCCATGGCCAGGATGACTTCGGGGGCCATCCTATGGGGCAGGGAGAAAGGGAGGGGGGGGTTAGAAACATCCCCCCCCCCCCACACACACACACACGCTATGGGGCTGAGCCCCACAAGTGGTGGCCCCGCTCACCAGTAAGGGGTCCCCACGAAGGAGTTGGCCGGGGCCACGATGGAGGCGGAGCCGAAGTCCCCCAGTTTCACCTGCCCCGGCTCCGTCAGCAGGATGTTGCCGGCCTTGACGTCTCTGTGGGGCAGAGATGTGGGGCAGGGATCAGTGGGGCAGGGGAGGGGGAGCGGGGGGAGACAAAGGGGGGATCAGTGGGGCAGAGATGCGGGACAAGGAGCAGTGGGGCAGGGATAGGCGGAGGTGATCAGTGGGGTGGGACATGTGGGGCAGGGATGGGAGGAGGTGATCAGTGGGGCAGGGATCAGTGGGGCAGAGGAGGGGGAGCGGGGGGAGACAAAGGGGGGATCAGTGGGGCAGAGATGTGAAACAGGGATCAGTGGGGCAGAGGAGGGGGAGCGGTGGGAGACAAAGGGGGGATCAGTGGGGCAGAGATGTGAGACAGGGATCAGTGGGGCGGGATCCGTGGGGCAGGGATGGGAGGAGGTGATCAGTGGGGTGGGACCAGTGGGGCAGGGATGTGGGGCAGGGATCAGTGGGGCAGAGGAGGAGGAGCGGGGGGAGCGGTGGGAGACAAAGGGGGGATCAGTGGGGCAGAGATGTGAAACAGGGATCAGTGGGGCGGGATCCGTGGGGCAGGGATGGGAGGACGTGATCAGTGGGGTGGGACATGTGGGGCAGGGATGTGGGGCAGGGATCAGTGGGGCAGAGCAGGGGGAGCGGGGGGAGCGGTGGGAGACAAAGGGGGGATCAGTGGGGCAGAGATGTGGGACAAGGAGCAGTGGGGCAGGGATAGGCGGAGGTGATCAGTGGGGTGGGACATGTGGGGCAGGGATGTGGGGCAGGGATGTGGGGCAGAGGAGGGGAAGCGGTGGGAGACAAAGCGGGGATCAGTGGGGCAGAGATGTGGGACAGGGATCAGTGGGGCAGGGATAGGAGGAGGTGATCAGTGGGGTGGGACATGTGGGGCAGGGATGTGGGGCAGGGATGTGGGGCAGGGATCAGTGGGGCAGAGGAGAGGGAGCGGGGGGAGCGGTGGGAGACAAAGGGGGGATCAGTGGGGCAGAGATGTGAAACAGGGATCAGTGGGGTGGGATCCGTGGGGCAGGGATGGGAGGAGGTGATCAGTGGGGTGGGACATGTGGGGCAGGGATGTGGGGCAGGGATGTGGGGCAGGGATGTGGGGCAGGGGTGGGAGACAAAGGGGGGATCAGTGGGGCAGAGATGCGGGACAAGGAGCAGTGGGGCAGGGATAGGTGGAGGTGATCAGTGGGGTGGGACATGTGGGGCAGGGATCAGTGGGGCAGGGATCAGTGGGGCAGAGGACAGGGATCGGGGGGAGTGGTGGGGGACAAAGGGGGGATCAGTGGGGCAGAGATGTGGGGCAGGGATCAGTGGGGCAGAGGAGGGGGAGCGGGGGGAGACAAAGGGGGGATCAGTGGGGCAGAGATGGAGGACAAGGAGCAGTGGGGCAGGGATAGGCGGAGGTGATCGGTGGGACATGTGGGGCAGGGATGTGGGGCAGGGATGTGGGGCAGGGATGTGGGGCAGGGATGTGGGGCAGGGATCAGTGGGGCAGGGATCAGTGGGGCAGAGGAGGGGGAGCGGTGAGAGACAAAGGGGGGATCAGTGGGGCAGAGATGGAGGACAAGGAGCAGTGGGGCAGGGATAGGCGGAGGTGATCAGTGGGGTGGGACATGTGGGGCAGGGATGTGGGGCAGGGATCAGTGGGGTGGGACCAGTGGGGCAGGGATGTGGGGCAGGGATCAGTGGGGCAGAGGAGGGAGACAAAGGGGGGATCAGTGGGGCAGAGATGGAGGACAAGGAGCAGTGGGGCAGGGATAGGTGGAGGTGATCAGTGGGGTGGGACATGTGGGGCAGGGATGTGGGGCAGGGATCAGTGGGGCAGAGGAGGGGGAGCGGGGGGAGACAAAGGGGGGATCAGTGGGGCAGAGATGTGGGGCAGAGATCAGTGGGGCGGGATGGGAAGAGATGATCAATGGGGTGGGATCAGTGGGGCAGAAAACGGCAATCAGTGGGGCAGCTATGGGGCAAAGCGTACCTGGGGTGCGCTATGGGGCAGCCATGGGGCATGCTATGGGGCAGGCTATGGGGCAGAGAGAGCCCGGGACGCGCTATGGGGCAGGCTATGGGGCAGAGAGAGCCCGGGGCGCGCTATGGGGCAGCCCAATCCCAAAGGAAACTATGGGGCTACGTGAGCCATCGGTGCGCCGTGGGGCAGGAGAAGCAGAGAGCGCCCGGGGTGCGTTATGGGGCAGCCGTGGGGTGCGCTATGGGGCAGGCTATGGGGCAGAGAGAGCCCGGGACGCGCTATAGGGCAGGCTATGGGGCAGAGAGAGCCCGGGGCGCGCTATGGGGCAGCCCAATCCCAAAGCAAACTATGGGGCTACGTGAGCCATCGGCGCGCCGTGGGGCAGGAGAAGCAGAGAGCACCCGGGGTGCGCTATGGGGCAGGCTATGGGGCACGCTATGGGGCAAGCTATGGGGCAGAGAGAGCCCGGGACGCGCTATGGGGCAGGCTATGGGGCAGAGAGAGCCCGGGGCGCACTATGGGGCTACGTGAGCCATCGGTGTGCCGTGGGGCAGGAGAAGCAGAGAGCACCCGGGGTGCGCTATGGGGCAGGCTATGGGGCACGCTATGGGGCAAGCTATGGGGCAGAGAGAGCCGGGGGCGCGCTATGGGGCAGCCCAATCCCAAAGGAAACTATGGGGCTACGTGAGCCATCGGCGCGCCGTGGGGCAGGAGAAGCAGAGAGCGCCCGGGGTGCGCTATGGGGCAGGCTATGGGGCACGCTATGGGGCACGCTATGGGGCACGCTATGGGGCAGAGAGAGCCCGGGGCGCGCTATGGGGCAGCCCAATCCCAAAGGAAACTATGGGGCTACGTGAGCCATCGGCGCGCCGTGGGGCAGGAGAAGCAGAGAGCACCCGGGGTGCGCTATGGGGCAGGCTATGGGGCAGGCTATGGGGCAAGCTATGGGGCAGAGAGAGCCCGGGGCGCGCTATGGGGCAGGCTATGGGGCAGAGAGAGCCCGGGACGCGCTATGGGGCAGCCCAATCCCAAAGGAAACTATGGGGCTACGTGAGCCATCGGTGCGCCGTGGGGCAGGAGAAGCAGAGAGCACCCGGGGTGCGCTATGGGGCAGGCTATGGGGCACGCTATGGGGCAGGCTATGGGGCAGGCTATGGGGCAGAGAGAGCCCGGGACGCGCTATGGGGCAGGCTATGGGGCAGAGAGAGCCCGGGACGCGCTATGGGGCAGCCCAATCCCAAAGGAAACTATGGGGCTACGTGAGCCATCGGCGCGCCGTGGGGCAGGAGAAGCAGAGAGCACCCGGGGTGCGCTATGGGGCAGCCGTGAGGCACGCTATGGGGCAGGCTATGGGGCAGGCTATGGGGCAGAGAGAGCCCGGGACGCGCTATGGGGCAGGCTATGGGGCAGAGAGAGCCCGGGACGCGCTATGGGGCAGCCCAATCCCAAAGGAAACTATGGGGCTACGTGAGCCATCGGCGCGCCGTGGGGCAGGAGAAGCAGAGAGCACCCGGGGTGCGCTATGGGGCAGGCTATGGGGCACGCTATGGGGCAGGCTATGGGGCAGGCTATGGGGCAGAGAGAGCCCGGGACGCGCTATGGGGCAGGCTATGGGGCAGAGAGAGCCCGGGGCGCGCTATGGGGCTACGTGAGCCATCGGCGCGCCGTGGGGCAGGAGAAGCAGAGAGCACCCGGGGTGCGCTATGGGGCAGGCTATGGGGCAGGCTATGGGGCAGGCTATGGGACAGAGAGAGCCCGGGACGCGCTATGGGGCAGCCCAATCCCAAAGGAAACTATGGGGCTACGTGAGCCATCGGCGCGCCGTGGGGCAGGAGAAGCAGAGAGCACCCGGGGTGCGCTATGGGGCAGCCGTGAGGCACGCTATGGGGCAGGCTATGGGGCAGGCTATGGGGCAGGCACCTGTGGATCATGTTGTGGGCGTGGAGATAGGCCAGGCCCTGCAGCGCCCCGTGGGTGATGGCCGCGATCTCCACCTCCTGCAGCGGCTTCTTGTGCACTTGGGGGGCAGAGAAATGGGGTGGAGAAAATCTATGGGGCGCCCCACGGCGCTGCCCCATAGCTCCGCCCCACGGCTCTGCCCCACGGCGCCCGGACTCACCCTCCAGCAGGTCGGAAGCCGAGCCCAAGCAATACTCCATGGCCAGCTAAGGAGAGAAGAGTCAGCCCCATAGCTGCCCCACAAGTCCTGCCGTGGGGCAGCCCCACAGCAGGCTATGGGGCGCTCCCTGCCCCACATCTACCTGCCCCCTAAACCTAGCCGTGGGGCGGCTCCTGCCCCACATGAGGTCCCACCGCGAGCTCTCACCCACTCCACAGCCCGGTTATGGGTCCAGTGACCCCCAACTGCAGCCTGCCCCACACGTGTGGGTCTCCACACTCCCCTGCCCCACATCTGTGGGTCCCGACGCCCCCCTGCCCCACACATGTGGGTCCCAAACCCCATCTCTGTGCCCCAAAGCCCCCCAAAACCCCATCTATAAACACCAACACCCCCCCCAAACCCCATCTGTGGGTCCCGACACCCCTCTGCCCCACATCTGTGGGTCCCGACGCCTCCCTGCCCCACATCTGTGGGTCCCGACGCCCCCCTGCCCCACATCTGTGGGTCCCAAACCCCATCTCTGTGCCCCAAAGCCCCCCAAAACCCCATCTATAAACACCAACACCCCCCCCCAAAACCTCATCTGTGGGTCCCGACATTCCCCTGCCCCACATCTGTGGGTTCCGACGCCCCCCTGCCCCACATCTGTGGGTCCCGACGCCCCCCCGCCCCACACATGTGGGTCCCAAACCCCATGTCTGTGCCCCAAAGCCCCCCAAAACCCCATCTATAAACACCAACCGCCCCCCCAAAACCTCATCTGTGGGTCCCGACACCCCTCTGCCCCACATCTGTGGGTCCCAACATCCCCCTGCCCCACATCTGTGGGTCCCGATGCCCCCCCGCCCCACATCTGTGGGTCCCAAACCCCATCTCTGTGCCCCAAAGCCCCCCAAAACCCCATCTATAAACACCAACCGCCCCCCCAAAACCCCATCTGTGGGTCCCGACACCCCTCTGCCCCACATCTGTGGGTCCCGACGCCCCCCTGCCCCACATCTGTGGGTCCCGACGCCCCCCCGCCCCACATCTGTGGGTCCCAAACCCCATCTCTGTGCCCCAAAGCCCCCCAAAACCCCATCTATAAACACCAACCGCCCCCCCAAAACCCCATCTGTGGGTCCCGACATCCCCCTGCCCCACATCTGTGGGTCCCGACGCCCCCCTGCCCCACATCTGTGGGTCCCGACGCCCCCCTGCCCCACATCTGTGGGTCCCAAACCCCATCTCTGTGCCCCAAAGCCCCCCAAAACCCCATCTATAAACACCAACACCCCCCCCAAACCCCATCTGTGGCTCCCGCCCCCTCTCTGCCCCACATCTATGGGTCCCGCTCCCCCCCTCTGCCCCACATCTGTGGGTCCCGACGCCCCCCCGCCCCACACATGTGGGTCCCAAACCCCATCTCTGTGCCCCAAAGCCCCCCAAAACCCCATCTATAAACACCAACACCCCCCCCAAACCCCATCTGTGGCTCCCGCCCCCTCTCTGCCCCACATCTATGGGTCCCGACATCCCCCTGCCCCACATCTGTGGGTCCCGACGCCTCCCTGCCCCACACGTGGGTCCCAAACCCCATCTCTGTGCCCCAAAGCCCCCCAAAACCCCATGTATAAACACCAACTGCCCGCCCAAAACCCCGTCTGTGGGTCCCGCCCCCTCTCTGCCCCACATCTATGGGTCCCGCTCCCCCTCTCCGCCCCACACTTATGGGTCGGGCTCACCCAGGCGGTGTGCTCCCGCAGGTAACAACCCTTGTACTCGATGGTGTTGGGGTGCCGCAGCTTCTGCAGGAACTTCACCTCCTTGATGATGTCCTGCCACTTCTGTGGGGCACGAAACGGGTTATGGGGCAGGAAAGGGGCCGTGAAGATGTGGGGCAGCCCCCCAAGTAACACCCCCCCCCGGCCCCACACGTATCCTCACCTCGTTAGATTGTTTCCCGCTGTAGGACATCTTCTTAATTGCCACCACTTCGTTAGTGCGCATATCCCGCGCCTGGAAGGGGGGGGGGGGAAAATGTGTGGGGCGGAAGGAAAAGACTTATGGGGCGACTTATGGGGCGGAACTTGGGGGGCAGGACTCACGAAATAAACGGCCCCGAAGCTGCCGTGGCCGATCTCCCGCAGGTCCCCGAAGAGTTTTTCGGGATCTTCCTTAAAAAAAAGCTCGGCCACTTCGGGATCCTTCAAGCTGCCGGCGCGAGCGTTGGAGGGCATGGCGGCTGCGGGACCCATAGATTCCGTGGGGCAGGGTCGGGGTGGGGGTCTAGGCTCCGCCCCATAAGTAGCAGAAAGGACCCGGGGGCCGGTTTCTGCCCCATAAGTGAGCCAAACCCTACCCCGTAAGCGGTAGAGGGGACACGGGGTCCACGCTCTGCCCCATAAGTGACCCAAGAGTCCACGCTCTGCCCCATAAGTGACCCAGGCCCTGCCCCATAAGTGACCCAGGGACCCAGGAGCCAGTTTCTGCCCCATAAGTGAGCCAAACCCTGCCCCATAAGCGGTAGAGGAGACACAGCATCCAGGGTCTGCCCCATAAGTGACCCGAGAGTCCACGCTCTGCCCCATAAGTGACCCAGGCCCTGCCCCATAAGTAGCAGAAAGGACCCGGGGGCCAGCTTCTGCCCCATAAGTGAGCCAAACCCTACCCCGTAAGCGGTAGAGGGGACACGGGGTCCATGCTCTGCCCCATAAGTGACCCAAGAGTCCACGCTCTGCCCCATAAGTGACCCAGGGACCCAGGCCCTGCCCCATAAGTGACCCAAGACTCCACGCTCTGCCCCATAAGTGACCCAGGCCCTGCCCCATAAGTGACCCAGGGACCCAGGCTCTGCCCCATAAGTAGCAGAAAGGACCCAGGGGCCAGCTTCTGCCCCATAAGTGAGCCAAACCCTGCCCCATAAGCGGTAGAGGGGACACGGGGTCCATGCTCTGCCCCATAAGTGACCCAAGAGTCCACGCTCTGCCCCATAAGTGAGCCAAGACTCCACGCTCTGCCCCATAAGTGACCCAGGGACCCAGGCCCTGCCCCATAAGTAGCAGAAAGGACCCAGGGGCCAGCTTCTGCCCCATAAGTGAGCCAAACCCTGCCCCATAAGCGGTAGAGGGGACACGGGGTCCAGACTCTGCCCCATAAGTGACCCAAGACTCCACGCTCTGCCCCATAAGTGACCCAGGCCCTGCCCCATAAGTGACCCAGGGACCCAGGCTCTGCCCCACAAATCATCCACACCCTGCCCCATAAGTAGCAGAAAGGACCCAGGGTCCCAGTTCTGCCCCACAAATGACCCAGGCTCTGCCCCATAAGCAGTAGAGGGGACACAGGATCCAGGGTCTGCCCCATAAGTGACCCAAGAGTCCACGCTCTGCCCCATAAGTGACCCAGGCCCTGCCCCATAAGTGACCCAGGGACCCAGGCCCTGCCCCATAAGTAGCAGAAAGGACCCGGGGGCCAGCTTCTGCCCCATAAGTGAGCCAAACCCTGCCCCATAAGCGGTAGAGGGGACACAGCATCCAGACTCTGCCCCACAAGTGACCCAAGAGTCCACGCTCTGCCCCATAAGTGACCCAGGGACCCAGGCCCTGCCCCATAAGTGACCCAGGGACCCAGGCTCTGCCCCATAAGTAGCAGAAAGGACCCAGGGGCCAGCTTCTGCCCCATAAGTGAGCCAAACCCTGCCCCATAAGCGGTAGAGGGGACACGGGGTCCACGCTCTGCCCCCATAAGTGACCCAAGAGTCCACGCTCTGCCCCATAAGTGACCCAAGAGTCCACGCTCTGCCCCATAAGTGACCCAGGCAGCCAGGCTCTGCCCCACAAATCATCCACACCCTGCCCCATAAGTAACAAAAAGGACCCAGGGTCCCAGTTCTGCCCCACAAACGACCCAGGCTCTGCCCCATAAGTGGTAGAGGGGGACACGGGGTCCAGGGTCTGCCCCATAAGTGACCCAAGAGTCCACACTCTGCCCCATAAGTGACCCAGGGACCCAGGCCCTGCCCCATAAGTAGCAGAAAGGACCCAGGGGCCAGCTTCTGCCCCATAAGTGAGCCAAACCCTGCCCCATAAGCGGTAGAGGGGACACGGGGTTCAGACTCTGCCCCATAAGTGAGCCAAGAGTCCATCCTCTGCCCCATAAGTGACCCAGGCCCTGCCCCATAAGTGACCCAGGGACCCAGGCCCTGCCCCATAAGTAGCAGAAAGGACCCAGGGGCCAGCTTCTGCCCCATAAGTGATAGAGAGAACATGGGGTCCAGACTCTGCCCCATAAGTGACCCAAGAGTCCACGCTCTGCCCCACAAATCATCCAGAGCCTGCCCCATAAGTAGGGGTTCAGGCTCTAGCCCCACAAGTGACCCAGGCCCTGCTCAGTGAGGGGAGCAGGGGGCTTGAGCTCTGCCCCACAAGTGACCCAGGGGTCCGGGCCCTGCCCCATAAGTGGTAGAGAGAACACACGGTCCAGGTCCTGCCCCACAAGTGACTCAGGACTCTAAGCTCTGCCCCACAAGTAACCTGGGCTCTGCCCCATAAGTAGCAAAGGGGACACGGGGTCCAGGTCCTGCCCCACAAGTGATTCAGGACTCTAGGCTCTGCCCCACAAGTAACCTGGGCTCTGCCCCATAAGTAGCAGAGGGGACCCGGGGTTCAGGTTCTGCCCCCTAAGCGACCCAGACTCTGCCCCACAAGTGCCCCCCCCGGGAACCCAGAGCTCCAGGCTCTGCCCCCCCAAGTGCCCCCCCCATCCCCAAGTCCCCCCCCCCCTCCGCCCCACAAGCGACCCAGGCTCTGCCCCACAAGTTCCCCCCCGCCCTCCAACCCCTCCCTTCCCCAGCCCCCCAAGTCCCCCCCCCTCTGCCCCCCAACCCCCCAGTTCCCCCCTGCCCTCCAACCCCTCCCTTCCCCCCAAGTGCCCCCCCCGCCCCCCCAACCCCCCCCAGCCCCCCAAGTGTCCCCCTGCCCTCCAACCCCTCCCTTCCCCAGCCCCCCAAGTCCCCTCCCAGCCCCCCAAGTGCCCCCCTGCCCTCCAACCCCTCCCTTCCCCAGCCCCCCCAAGTCCCCTCCCAGCCCCCCAAGTGCCTCCCCCGCCCCCCAAGTCCCCCCTTCCCCAGCCCCCCAAGTTCCTCCTCTGCCCCCCAAGTGCCTCCCCCCGCCCCCCAACCCCCCCCAGCCCCCCAAGTTCCTCCTCTGCCCCCCAAGTGCCTCCCCCGCCCCCCCAACCCCTCCCAGCCCCCCAAGTCCCCCCTCTGCCCCCCAACCCCCCCCAGCCCTCCAACCCCCCCCCTTCCCCAGCCCCCCAAGTCCCGTCCCAGCCCCCCAACCCCCCCCCTTCCCCAGCCCCCCAAGTCCCCTCCCAGCCCCCCAAGCCCCCCCCCTGCCCCCAACCCCCCCCAGCCCTCCAACCCCTCCCTTCCCCAGCCCCCCAAGTCCCCTCCCAGCCCCCCAAGTGTCCCCCCCCCCGCTCTCTCACCGGCCCCGGCGGCTCCAGCTCCGGTGGCGGCGGCGCTGGGGGGGGGCCCGGCCCCCCTCGTCCCCCCCCCGCCGGCTCCAGCTGCGGGGGGGGGGGGCGGCTGCGGCCTCCCCCCCCAAACCCTTCTCTTTTTCCTTTTTTTTTCTCACCCGAAAAGGCGAAATTTCACCCCAGAAACGTGAATAAAAAAAAAGGGGGGGGGGGGGGGAAGGGGGGTAAATCAGGGCTGAGGGAGAGGGGGGGGGGGCGGCGGCCATCTTGGCCCCCCCCTGGGCCTCACCGGCGGCGGGGCCGGGGACGCCTCGGG